>NW_026057580.1:51008578-51304416 GCF_023721935.1 Panthera uncia
TTGGTTTTCTTTTTCAAGATTGCTTTGGCTATTTGGGGTCTTTTCTGGTTCCATACAAATTTTAGGATTATTTGTTCTAGCTCTGTGAAGAATGGTGGTGTTATTTTGATAGGGATTGCGTTAAATATGTAGATTGCTTTGGGTAGTATTGACATTTTAACAATATTTGTTCTTCCTATCCAGGAGCATGGAATCTTTTTCCATTTTTTTGTGTCTTCTTCAATTTCTTTCATAAGCTATCTATAGTTTTCAGCATATAGATTTTTCACCTGTCTGGTTAGATTTATTCCTAGGTATTTTATGTTTTTTTGTGCAATTGTAAATGGGATCGATTCCTTGATTTCTCTTTCTGTCGCTTCGTTGTTGGTGTATAGGAATGCAACCAATTTCTGTGCGTTGATTTTATACCCTGCAACTTTGCTGAATTCATGGATGAATTCTAGCAGTTTTTTTGTGGAATCTTTAGGGTTTTCCATATAGAGTATCATGTCATCTGTGAAGAGTGCAAGTTTGACCTCCTCTGGCCAATTAGCATGCCTTTTATTTCTTTGTGTTTTCTGATTGCAGAGGCTAAGACTTCCAATACTAGGCTGAATAACAGTGGTGAGAGTGGACATCCCTGTCTTGTTCCTGACCTTAGGGGGAAAGCTCTCAGTTTTTCCCAATTGAGGATATTATTGTTGGGTCGTTCATATATGGCTTTTATGATCTCGAGGTATGGTCCTTATATCCTTACTTTCTTGAGAGTTTTTACCAAGAAAGGATGCTGTATTTTGTCAAATGCTTTCTCTGCATCTGTTGAGAGGATCATATGGTTCTTGTCCTTTCTTTTATTGATGTGATGAATCATGTTAATTGTTTTGCAGATATTGAACCAGCCCTGCATCCCAGATATAAATCCCACTTTGTCATGGTGAATAATTTTTTTAATGTATTGTTGGATCCGGTTGGCTAATATCTTGTTGAGTATTTTTGCATCCATGTTCATCAGGGAAATTGGTCTATAGTTCTCCTTTTTAGTGGGGTCTCTGTCTGGTTTCGGAATCAAGGTAATGCTGGCTTCATAGAAAGAGTTAGAAAGTTTTCCTTCCATTTCTATTTTTTGCAACAGCCTCAAGAGAATAAGAGTTAACTCTTCCTTAAATGTTTGGTAGAATTCCCCTGGAAAGCCATCTGGTCCTGGACTCTTGTTTTTTGGGATATTTTTGATTGCTAATTTGATTTCCTTACTGGTTATTGGTCTGTTCAAATTTTCTATTCTTTCCTGTTTCAGTTTTGGTAGTGTATATGTTTCTAGGAATTTGTCCATTTCTTCCAGATTGCCCATTTTATTGGCATATAATTGCTCATAATATTCTCTTATTATTGTTTTTATTTCTGCTGCATTGTGATCTCTCCTGTTTCATTCTTTTTTTTTTTTTTTCCTGTTTCATTCTTGATTTTATTTATTTGGGTCCTTTCCTTGTTTTTGATCAAATTGGTTAGTGGTGTATCAATTTTGTTAATTCTTTCAAAGAACCAGCTCCTGGTTTCATTGATCTGTTCTACTGTTTTTTTTTTGTTTTTTTTTTGTTTTTTTGGTTTTGGTAGCATTGATTTCTGCTCTAATCTTTATTATTTCCTGTCTTCTGCTGATTTTGGGTTTTATTTGCTGTTCTTTTTCCAGATCCTTAAGGTGTGAGGTTAGTTTGTGTATCTGAGATCTTTCTTCCTTCTTTAGGAAGGCCTGGGTTGCTATATACTTTCCTCTTATGACCACCTTTGCTGCGTCCCAGAGGTTTGGGGTTGTGGTGTTATCATTTTCATTGATTTCCATATACTTTTCAATTTCCTCTTTAACTGCTTGGTTAGCCCATTCATTCTTTAGTAGGATGTTCTTCAGTCTCCAAGTAGTTGTTACCATTCCAAATTTTTTCTTGTAACTACAAGAAACATTTCTAGTTTTATAGTATTGTGGTCTGAAAATATGCACGGTAAGATCTCCATATTTTTGTACTTGCTGAGGGCTAATTTGTGTCCAGTGTATGGTCTATTCTGGATAACGTTTTATGTGCACTGGAGAAGAATGTATATTCTGCTGCATTAGGATGAAATGTTCTGAATATATCTGTTAAGTCCATCTGGTCCAGTGTGTCATTCAAAGCGGTTGTTTCCTTGTTGATTTTTTGATTAGATGATCTGTCCATTACTGTGAGTGGGGTGTTGAAGTCTTCTACTATTATGGTATTACTATCGATGAGTTTATGTTTGTGATTGATGTATATATTTGTGTGCTATCACATTTGGCACACAAATGTTTACAATTTTTAGGTCTTCTTGGTGGATAGACCCCTTGATTATGCTATAATGCCCTTCTGCGTCTCTTGATACAGTCTTTATTTTAAAGTCTAAATTGTCTGTTATAAGTATGGCTACTCTGGTTTTAGCCTGATGGATGGTTCTCCATCCCATTACTTTCAATCTGAAGGTGTCTTTAGGTCTGACGTGGGTCTCTTGTAAATAGCATATAGATGGATCTTGTTTTCTTATCCATTCTGCTATCCTATGTCTTTTAATTGTAGCATTGATTGCATTGACGTTTAGAGTGAGTACTAAAAAATATGAATCTATTGCCATTGTGATGCTTGTAGAGTTGGAGTTTCTGGTGGTCTCTGGTCCTTTCTAATCTTTGTTGTTTTTGGTATTTTTTTTTTTTTTTTTGCATCTTTTCTCCCCTCAGAGAGTCCCCTTTAAAATTTCTTGCAGGGCTGGTTTAGTGGTCACAAACTTCTTTAATTTTTGTTTGTCTGGGAAACTTTTTATCTCTCCTTCTATTTTGAATTACAGCCTGCTAGATAAAGAATTCTTGGCTGCATATTTTTCTGATTCAGCACATTTGTATATCTTGCCACTCCTTTCTGGCCTGCCAAGTTTCTGTGGATAGGTCTGCTGCAAACCTGATCTGTCTTTCCTTGTAGGTTAGGGACTTTTGTTTCTTGCTGCTTTAATGATTCTCTCCTTGCCCGAGTATTTTGTGAAATTGACTATGTTGTGCCTTCTTGATGGTCGGTTTTTGTTGAATCTAATAGGGCTCCTCTGTGCTTCCAGGATTTTGATGTCTGTGTCTTTCCCCAGGTTAGGAATATTTTCTGCTATGATTTGCTCACATAGACCTTCTACCCCTATTTCTCTCTCTTCCTCTTCTGGGACCCCTATGATTCTGATGTTTTTCCTTTTTAATGAATCACTGATTCTTAATCATGCTCTTTTGTCTAATCTCCCTTTTTTTTCCTGCTTCATTATTCTCCATAAGTTTGTTGTCTATATTGCTGATTCTCCGTTCTGCCTCATCCACCCTTGCCGCCACAGCATCCATCCATGATTGCAGCTTAATTATAGCACTTTTTATTTCATCCTGACTAGTTTTTACTTCTTTTATCTCCTCAGAAAGGGATTCTAGTCTATATTCAATTCCAGCTAGTATTCTTATTATCATGATTCTAAATTCTGGTTCAGACATCTTGCTTGTATCTGTGTTGGTTAAATCCCTGGCTGTCATTTCTTCATGCTCTTTCTTTTGGGGTGAATTCCTTTGTTTCATTATGTTGAAGGGAGAAAGGGAATTAATGAGGTAGAAAAATTAAAATTATAAAAAAATTAAAATAAAAAGTATTAAAATTAAAAAATTAAAAACACACACACACTAAAATCGAATAAATGATGCTAGATCCTAGGTATGTTTTAGTCTGGGTGTTGAAAGTGGTTTGATATATTAGAGAAAAAAGGGGGAAAAAAAGGAAATCATTTGATAATTTGAAAAAATGAATACACTGAAATAGACTAAAATGAAATGATGGAAGTAAAATAGAATTTGAAAAAATTTACACAAAAGTAGAGAATACAGTGGAAAAAATTGATGAAAAATGTTTTTAATAAAAATTAAAAATAAAAATGTATTTTTTCTCTTTCTGTATTCAAGAAAAAGAAAAGAAATGAAAAAGAGAAAAAAGAAAAAGAAAAAAAGGAAATCATTTAAAATTTTGAAAAAGTGAATACACTGAAGTAGACTAAAATAAAATGATGAAAGTAAAATAGAATTTGAAAAAATTTACACAAAAGTAAAAAATATAGTAAAAAAATGAAAGAAAAATATTTTTAATAAAAATTGAAAATAAAAATGAATTTTTTCTCATTCTGTATTCAAGAAAAAGAAAAGAAGTGAAAAAGAGAAAAAAAAGAAAGGAAATTGAATAGATGGACCCGCTAACAGACTGAAATACGACTGAAATTACTTTGCTTTCCCCTAGAAGTCAGACCATGAAGCGCTTTATAGTCCATAAAGTAAGCAGGCAGTGAGACTTGTGTTCTTGAAGAGTGAGGTCGGCCCAGTTGGGCAGGGCTTGGTGTAATGGCTCTGTTCTCCACTTGTCAGTGCTGCTAGCCTACTGGATTGTTTTGGCGCTCATAGGTGCATATGCACATGTGTGAGGGTGGTGAAAATGGCGTCACCCAGCTACCCAGTCTCTTGTATCAGAACTCTTTTCTCCCCGATCAGCAATCCCACAACCGTCCTTTGTCTTCAGCTTTTGTCCACTCCCCGCTTCTTCACTGTCAGTGACCAAGCCCCAGGCAGTACCTCTCTCCTGAGTTTTGTCTCAGATGCGGCTGTTTTCCCTGGCCCCTTACTTCTGAAGGACTGCGGCTTTGACCCATTCAGCCCCTCTGTGGGAGGATCTCACCGAGCAATGGCTTAATGAGCAATGGCGGAATGTTGGCTGCACCCAGGAACTCTTGATGGACCCTGCTGCTGTAGGTGCCCCGAGACTGTGGCCAGGAGCCAGCCTGCCCCCAAAAAAGATCATGAGATAGTGTAGCAGCAGGGTTTTAGGAATTATGGAAAATCACAACACACATCACAACCCTTAACAACGTTGTTCCAGCACCAGCGAATGTGGCCGGTCTCTGTGGTCTGCTGGGCCCTGGTGGCCTCACAGCCTCTACCAAATGTCCTTCCAGCAGTGGAAACCGTTTCTCCCCATGTGGCCTGAGAACCTCCTGGACCCCACTCTATTCCCAGGGATTCACCCTTCCCACCAGAGCACCGCCAGGTATCAAGCTGTGGTGTTGCAGACTCTGTGCTCCCTGTTTACAGTCTTTTTTTTTTAATTTTTTTAACGTTTATTTATTTTTGAGATAGAGAGAGACAGAGCATGAACGGGGGAGGGTCAGAGAGAGAGAGGGAGGCACAGAGTCTGAAACAGGCTCCAGGCTCTGAGCTGTCAGCACAGAGCCCGATGCGGGGCTTGAACTCACGAACCGTGAGATCATGACCTGAGCTAAAGTTGGATGCTTAACTGACTGAGCCACCCAGGCGCCCCCCCCCCTTTTTACAGTCTTAATGGAATTTAAACTCTCTCCTTTATCCTTTCTTCCTTTTTAGTTTAGTCCCTGCAGCTGTTTCTAATTTTCCACTTTCTCTGCAGCTGCTTTTGGGGAGGGGTGCTTTTCCCATATTCTCCCCACCACCCTCAGTCTCCATCCTCTCCTCACCTGCAAAAGTGGCTCCCTACCCGCTGCAGCTTCTTGCTCCCCAAGTTCACCTCTCCACGCCACATACCTGCTGAATTCTGTGGTTCAGGTTGTGCAGATTGTTTGTTAATCCTCAAATCAGTTTTCTAGGTGTGCAGGATGGTTTAGTGTTGGTCTGGCTATATTTCATGGACGCAAGACACACGAAAAAGTTTCATGCTGTTCCCCTATCTTGGCTCCCCCCTAAACAAATCAAAAATTTTTTTAATGTTTATTTGTTTTTGAGAGAGAGAGAGATAGACAGACAGAGAGTGTAGGGGTGGGGGCAGAGAAAGGAGACACAGAATCTGAAGGAGGCTCCAGGCTCTGAGCTGTCAGCACAGAGGCTGATGTGGGGCTTGAACTCACAGACTGCGAGATCATGACCTGAGCTGAAGTCAGGTGCTCAACGGACTGAGCCACCCAGGCTCTCTGAGAAAAGCCTAAAATATTTTAGATAAACAAGAGTAGTGAAGAGAGACTGGTCCTACCAGGTACTTTACTGCATTATAAAGCTACAGTAATCAACATTATTATTATTTAAAAAAAATTTTTTTTAACGTTTATTTATTTTTGAGACAGAGAGAGACAGAGCATGAACAGGGGAGGGGCAGAGAGAGAGAGGGAGATACAGAATCAGAAGCAGGCTCCAGGCTCTGAGCCATCAGCCCAGAGCCCGACGCGGGGCTCGAACTCACGGACCGTGAGATCGTGACCTGAGCCGAAGTCGGATGCTTAACCGACTGAGCCACCCAGGCGCCCCAACATTATTTTTATAGTATAGAAACAGTATGTACTTTAGAAATTTATTTCTTTATATAATCATTCAACATATAATAAATACAGAATTTCAAACCAATTGAGTAAGAATAGATTATTAAAAATGACATTGGGACAATTATCTAATTATTGAGACCAAAGAATTAATGTTTAGCTTCTTCTTCATATGATTGATCCTAGATAGATTAAAGAAGTCCTAGAAAATGTAGTAGAATTTAATGTGTATATAATTTTGGGATGGTGAAAAATTTTGAAGATATTAAAGCCTTAAAGATTGATAATTTATCTACAGGAAAAATTTTAAACTGATTAATTTTTTTAAATGTTTATTTTTGTGAGAGCACAAGCTGGGAGAGGCAGAGAGAGAGAGAGAGAGAGAATCCCCAGCAGGCTCTGTACTGTCAGCAGACAGCCCAACGTGGGGCTCAAACCCACAAATCGTGAGATTATGGCCTGAGCTGAAGTCAGACAGTTAACCGACCGAGCTATCCAGGTGCCCCTAAAACTTCTGAATTTTAAACACACTCCAAACACATAAATTAAAAGAAAAATGGATGGCTCTTATAACAAAAAGAACAGAAAATAACAAATGTTGGTGAGGATGTGGAGAAACTGGAAACTTTGTCCACTATTGGTGGAAGTGTAAAATGTTGCTGCTGCTATGAAAAACAGCACAGCAGTTCTCCCAAAATTCAGTATCGAATTACCAGGGTGCCTGGGTGGCTCAATGATTTAGGCATCTAACTCTTGATTTAAGCTTAAGTCATGATCTTATGTATCCTGGGTACAAGCCCCATATCAGGCCCTGCACTGACAGCATGGAGGCTGCTTGGGATTCTCTCTGCCCCTCTTGTGCTCTCTCTCTGTCAAAAATAAAGAAAATAAACTTAAAAAATAAATAAAAATAGAATTACCATGTGATCCAGCAATTTTACTTCTGGCATATAGTCAAAAGAATTGTAAACAAGGACTTGAAAAGATATTTGTATACATAGCAGCATTATTCACAATATCCAAGGGGGTGATGGAACCGAAGTATCCATTGACAGATGAATAAACAAAGTGTGGTGTATACTTTGGAATATTAGTTACCTTAAAATAGAAGGAAGTTCTGACACATGCTACAATATGGATGGACATTGAGGACATGTATGTGGGTGAAATAAGCCAATCACAAAAGCACAATACTCTATATATTATGAGATATCCAAATTCATGGTGACAGAAATTAGAAAGGTAGTTGCCAGGGGCTGGATGAGGATGAGGGGAATTGGGAGTTATTGTTTAATGGGCACAGAATTTCAGTTTTGTAAGGTGAAAGTCTTCTGGAGATGGATGGTGCTGATGGTTGTACAACAGTGTGAATGTACTTAAGGTCACTGAAATTGTACACTTAAAAATGGTTAAGATGGTAAATTTTATGTTATGTGTATTTCACCAAAATTAATAATAATGATAATAATAATAGGAATGGTGACACTTATCTGGATTTTATTTACACTCATCTTTCTTTTATTAGCTAAATGATTTTAAGCCAATTTGTTAAACTCTCAGTGTCAAACTTTTTTCATTATATGGTTACTTTGAAGACTCAGTGAAATAATTCCTGTAAAGTGGGTTTACAGTGCATGGAACATAGTAACTGCTCAATAGCTGGATGCTGCCTACTATTATGTTAAAAGTCAAATGATAAACATATATTATAGATGTATAGAGTTGATATGTAAAGAACTTTTAACAAATGAGTGAGAAAATGATACTGCTCCCAGAGTTTGTGGACAAAGGACATGTTAGGCATTTTGGTTTTCAAGGAATAAAGACATTTCCAGGTTAGCTTTGATTAGGGACTTTTTGAAGAATAAATAAAAGAGATAGAGTCGCACAGAAATCCAAGAATAGGAGAAACAGCACAAGATTAGAAATAGATCTAAGGTAGTTCGGGGGATTCGGATAGTAGAATCTCCATATATCTCCTCTTGTTTAATCTATGTCTCATTTCTTCTTATCTAATAAATCGTTGCTTTGCACATTTACCGATTTTGTCAACATCACAGATTTTGCTCACTCTTGGTTTGTGCTTCCTTATATCTTTGATTTTTTTTATGACTCCAATTTGCTTTTAGTTGTTCATGGATCTTAGAGCATTTTCAAGCTTCGTTTCCTATGGCTAATAGCCTAATTTTTCTCCCATTTATTCAAATCAAATTATTAAAAATGGAATCTGATTGGAATTTTGTTTGTTTTAAGAATCTTATTGGACCTTTCTTTGTTTCTGGCAAAGTTTTTTCTTACCATGTTGTCTTGAAGCTCACTGTTCAGCTGACTTTTGGCTGCCTTTATATTACATGATCAGCTGTAGTCTAATCAACTGTGGTCTGGGTGGCAGATTTCTGTGTGGAACAAAACAGACCATCTAGGGCTGTCTCTTCTGAAGTGGCATTTTTATTTTTTTACTTTTCTTTTTATTAATCACTTTTGTAATGACAAGATTGTTGAGCTTTTCCAGTTGATGATGAACTCTTCCTTCAGTGTTTATGTCTGCTTTTAATAGTTTCTCCCTAACTGTTTCCATCACCTTGTTCACAAGCTGCTAATCTGTTATCCAATTTTCCATCTGTAAATCAGAACTGGGCAAAAGTGCAGTGGGAATGTAAGATAACCAAACTAGAAAACTTGATTTACCATAATTTATAGAAAACAATAAGTCAATGAACTTTGCATTGGGGTAATTTTTGTTTTTGTTTTTGTTTTGTTCATTTGTTTGTTTTTTGAATATGTACATGATATTGGTGCAGGGGCTTTTGTTTTTTTTTTATTTTTTTTATTTTTTTTATTTTTTAATATATGAAATTTACTGTCAAATTGGTTTCCATACAACACCCAGTGCTCATCCCAAAAGGTGCCCTCCTCAATACCCATCACCCACCCTGCCCTCCCTCCCACCCCCCATCAACCCTCAATTTGTTCTCAGTTTTTAACAGTCTCTTATGCTTTGGCTCTCTCCCACTCTAACCTCTTTTTTTTTTTTTTCCTTCCCCTCCCCCATGGTTTTCTGTTACGTTTCTCAGGATCCACATAAGAGTGAAACCATATGGTATCTGTCTTTCTCTGTATGGCTTATTTCACTTAGCATCACACTCTCCAGTTCCATCCATGTTGCTACAAAAGGCCATATTTCATTTTTTCTCATTGCCACGTAGTATTCCATTGTGTATATAAACCACAATTTCTTTATCCATTCATCCGTTGATGGACATTTAGGCTCTTTCCATAATTTGGCTATTGTTGAGAGTGCCGCTATAAACATTGGGGTACAGGTGCCCCTATGCATCAGTACTCCTGTATCCCTTGGATAAATTCCTAGCAGTGCTATTGCTGGGTCATAGGATAGGTCTATTTTTAATTTTCTGAGGAACCTCCACACTGCTTTCCAGAGCGGCTGCACCAATTTGCATTCCCACCAACAGTGCAAGAGGGTTCCTGTTTCTCCACATCCTCTCCAGCATCTATAGTCTCCTGATTTCTTCATTTTGGCCACTCTGACTGGCGTGAGGTGGTATCTGAGTGTGGTTTTGATTTGTATTTCCCTGATAAGGAGCGACGTTGAACATCTTTTCATGTGCCTGTTGGCCATCCGGATGTCTTCTTTCGAGAAGTGTCTATTCATGTTTTCTGCCCATTTCTTCACTGGGTTATTTGTTTTTCGGGTGTGGAGTTTGATGAGCTCTTTATAGATTTTGGATACTAGCCCTTTGTCCGATGTGTCATTTGCAAATATCTTTTCCCATTCCGTTGGTTGCCTTTTAGTTTTGTTGGTTGTTTCCTTTGCTGTGCAGAAGCTTTTTATCTTCATAAGGTCCCAGTAATTCACTTTTGCTTTTAATTCCCTTGCCTTTGGGGATGTGCCGAGTAAGGGATTGCTATGGCTGAGGTCAGAGAGGTCTTTTCCTGCTTTCTCCTCTAAGGTTTTGATGGTTTCCTGTCTCACATTCAGGTCCTTTATCCATTTTGAGTTTATTTTTGTGAATGGTGTGAGAAAGTGGTCTAGTTTCAACCTTCTGCATGTTGCCGTCCAGTTCTCCCAGCACCATTTGTTAAAGAGACTGTCTTTTTTCCATTGGATGTTCTTTCCTGCTTTGTCAAAGATGAGTTGGCCATACGTTTGTGGGTCTAGTTCTGGGGTTTCTATTCTATTCCATTGGTCTATGTGTCTGTTTTTATGCCAATACCATGCTGTCTTGATGATGACAGCTTTGTAGTAGAGGCTAAAGTCTGGGATTGTGATGCCTCCTGCTTTGGTCTTCTTCTTCAAAATTACTTTGGCTATTCGGGGCCTTTTGTGGTTCCATATGAATTTCAGGATTGCTTGTTCTAGTTTCGAGAAGAATGCTGGTGCAATTTTGATTGGGATTGCATTGAATGTGTAGATAGCTTTGGGTAGTATTGACATTTTGACAATATTTATTCTTCCAATCCATGAGCAGGGAATGTCTTTCCATTTCTTTATATCTTCTTCAATTACCTGCATAAGCTTTCTATAGTTTTCAGCATACAGATCTTTTACATCTTTGGTTAGATTTATTCCTAGGTATTTTATGCTTCTTGGTGCAATTGTGAATGGGATCAGTTTCTTCATTTGTCTTTCTGTTGCTTCATTGTTAGTGTATAAGAATGCAACTGATTTCTGCACATTGATTTTGTATCCTGCAACTTTGCTGAATTCATGTATCAGTTCTAGCAGACTTTTGGTGGAGTCTATCGGATTTTCCATGTATAATATCATGTCATCTGCAAAAAGCGAAAGCTTGACTTCATCTTTGCCAATTTTGATGCCTTTGATTTCCTTTTGTTGTCTGATTGCTGATGCTAGAACTTCCAGCACTATATTAAACAACAGCGGTGACAGTGGGCATCCCTGTCGTGTTCCTGATCTCAGGGAAAAAGCTCTCAGTTTCTCCCCGTTGAGGATGATGTTAGCTGTGGGCTTTTCATAAATGGCCTTTATGATCTTTAAGTATGTTCCTTCTATCCCGACTTTCTCAAGGGTTTTTATTAAGAAAGGGTGCTGGATTTTGTCAAAGGCCTTTTCTGCATCGATTGACAGGATCATATGGTTCTTCTCTTTTTTTTTGTTAATGTGATGTATCACGTTGATCGATTTGCGAATGTTGAACCAGCCCTGCATCCCAGGAATGAATCCCACTTGATCATGGTGAATAATTCTTTTTATAAGCTGTTGAATTCGATTTGCTAGTATCTTATTGAGAATTTTTGCATCCATATTCATCAGAGATATTGGCCTGTATTTCTCTTTTTTTACTGGGTCTCTGTCTGGTTTAGGAATCAAAGTAATACTGGCTTCATAGAATGAGTCTGGAAGTTTTCCTTCCCTTTCTATTTCTTGGAATAGCTTGAGAAGGATAGGTATTATCTCTGCTTTAAATGTCTGGTAGAACTCCCCTGGGAAGCCATCTGGTCCTGGACTCTTATTTGTTGGGAGATTTTTGATAACCGATTCAATTTCTTCGCTGGTTATGGGTCTGTTCAAGCTTTCTATTTCCTCCTGATTGAGTTTTGGAAGAGTGTGGGTGTTTAGACATTTGTCCATTTCTTCCAGGTTGTCCAATTTGCTGGCATATAATTTTTCATAGTATTCCCTGATAATTGTTTGTATCTCTGAGGGATTGGTTGTAATCATTCCATTTTCATTCATGATTTTATCTATTTGGGTCATCTCCCTTTTCTTTTTGAGAAGCCTGGCTAGAGGTTTGTCAATTTTGTTTATTTTTTCAAAAAACCAACTCTTGGTTTCGTTGATCTGCTCTACAGTTTTTTTAGATTCTATATTGTTTATTTCTGCTCTGATCTTTATTATTTCTCTTCTTCTGCTGGGTTTAGGCTGCCTTTGCTGTTCTGCTTCTATTTCCTTTAGGTGTGCTGTTAGATTTTGTATTTGGGATTTTTCTTGTTTCTTGAGATAGGCCTGGATTGCAATGTATTTTCCTCTCAGGACTGCCTTCGCTGCATCCCAAAGCGTTTGGATTGTTGTATTTTCATTTTCGTTTGTTTCCATATATATTTTAATTTCTTCTCTAATTGCCTGGTTGACCCACTCATTCGTTAGTAGGGTGTTCTTTAACCTCCATGCTTTTGGAGGTTTTCCAGACTTTTTCCTGTGGTTGATTTCAAGCTTCATAGCATTGTGGTCTGAAAGTATGCATGGTATAACTTCAATTCTTGTAAACTTATGAAGGGCTGTTTTGTGACCCAGTATATGATCTATCTTGGAGAATGTTCCATGTGCACTCGAGAAGAAAGTATATTCTGTTGCTTTGGGGTGCAGAGTTCTAAATATATCTGTCAAGTCCATCTGATCCAATGTATCATTCAGGGCCCTTGTTTCTTTATTGACTGTGTGTCTAGATGATCTATCCATTTCTGTAAGTGGGGTGTTAAAGTCCCCTGCAATGACCACATTCTTATCAATAAGGTTGCTTATGTTTATGAGTAATTGTTTTATATATCTGGGGGCTCGGGTATTTGGCGCATAGACATTTATAATAGTTAGCTCTTCCTGGTGGATAGACCCTGTGATTATTATATAATGCCCTTCTTCATCTCTTGTTACAGCCTTTAATTTAAAGTCTAGTTTGTCTGATATAAGTATGGCTACTCCAGCTTTCTTTTGGCTTCCAGTAGCATGATAAATAGTTCTCCATCCCCTCACTCTCAATCTAAAGGTGTCCTCCGATCTAAAATGAGTCTCTTGTAGACAGCAAATAGATGGGTCTTGTTTTTTTATCCATTCTGATACCCTATGTCTTTTAGTTGGCGCATTTAATCCATTTACATTCAGTGTTATTATAGAAAGATACGGGTTTAGAGTCATTGTGATGTCTGTATGTTTTATGCTTGTAGTGATGTCTCTGGTACTTTGTCTCACAGGATCCCCCTTAGGATCTCTTGTAGGGCTGGTTTCGTGGTGACAAATTCCTTCAGTTTTTGTTTGTTTGGGAAGACCTTTATCTCTCCTTCTCTTCTAAATGACAGACTTGCTGGATAAAGGATTCTCGGCTGCATATTTTTTCTGTTTAGCACACTGTAGATATCGTGCCAAGCCTTTCTGGCCTGCCAAGTTTCAAAGGAGAGATCAGTCACGAGTCTTATAGGTCTTCCTTTATATGTGAGGGCACGTTTATCCCTTGCTGCTTTCAGAATTTTCTCTTTATCCTTGTATTTTGCCAGTTTCACTATGATATGTCGTGCAGAAGATCGATTCAAGTTACGTCTGAAGGGAGTTCTCTGTGCCTCTTGGATTTCAATGCCTTTTTCCTTCCCCAGTTCAGGGAAGTTCTCAGCTATAATTTCTTCAAGTACCCCTTCAGCACCTTTCCCTCTCTCTTCCTCCTCTGGGATACCAATTATGCGTATATTATTTCTTTTTAGTGTATCACTTAGTTCTCTAATTTTCCCCTCATACTCCTGGATTTTTTTATCTCTCTTTCTTTCAGCTTCCTCTTTCTCCATAACTTTATCTTCTAGTTCACCTATTCTCTCCTCTGCCTCTTCAAGCCGAGCCGTTGTGGTTTCCATTTTGTTTTGCATTTCGTTTAAAGCGTTTTTCAACTCCTCGTGACTGTTCCTTAGTCCCTTGATCTCTGTGGCAAGAGATTCTCTGCTGTCCTGTATACTGTTTTCAAGCCCAGCGATTAATTTTATGACTAATATTCTAAATTCACTTTCTGTTATATTATTTAAATCCTTTTTGATCAGTTCATTAGCTGTTGTTATTTCCTGGAGATTCTTCTGAGGGGAATTCTTCCGTTTGGTCATTTTGGATAGTTCCTGGAGTGGTGAGGACCTGCAGGGAACTTCCCCTGTGCTGTGGTGTATAACTGGAGTTGGTGGGCGGGGCCGCAGTCCGATCTGATGTCTGCCCCCAGCCCACCGCTGGGGACACAGTCAGACTGGTGTGTGCCTTCTCTTCCCCTCTCCTAGGGGCGGGATTCACTGTGGGGTGGCGTGGCCCGTCTGGGCTACTTGCTCACTGCCAGGCTTGTGGTGCTGGGGATCTGGCGTATTAGCTGGGTTGGGTAGGCAAGGTGCACGGGGGGTGGAGGGGCAGGCTTAGCTCGCTTCTCCTTAGGTGATCCACTCCAGGAGGAGCCCTGTGGCAGCGGGAGGGAGTCAGATCCGCTGCCGGAGGTTTGGCTCCGCAGAAGCACAGAGTTGGGTGTTTGCGCGGAGCGAGCAAGTTCCCTGGCAGGAACTGGTTCCCTTTGGGATTTTGGCTGGGGGATGGGCGGGGGAGATGGCGCTGGCGCCTTTGTTCCCCGCCAAGCTGAGCTCTGCCGTCCGGGGGCTCAGCAGCTCTCCCTCCCTTTGTCCTCCAGCCTTCCCGCTTTCCGCGCAGAGCTGTTAACTTATGACCTCCCAGACGCTAAGTCGCGCTTGCTGTCGGAACACAGTCTGTCCGGCCCCTCCGCTTTTGCCAGCCAGACTCGGGGGCTCTGCTTGGCCGGCGAGCCGCGGTGCAGGGGCTTTTGAATTACTTCAGGTTTGTTCTGGGTTCTGGAAAAATGAGGTGGCTAAAGTCTATTAGATTTAGTGTAAGTTTCTTATACATTTGAGCTGATGTGACACCTTTATTCACAGTGTAACATATTCCTTTATGTATTATTTTCTTCGGCATAGTGCCTTTGCTATGAATTGTTTCCTTTTCAGTTAAAAAAAAGTAAGCCAAATTTTCTTGTTATCTTTTGGTTAAGGAAGGGTGTACTTTTTTTCAGGGAAAACAATTAAAAGTAATATAGAACTCTACAGTGTGAAAGCAAGATGATCTTTTTATGCAAATACTACCTTAAAGTTTTTAACCATCTGTTCTTAATTGTGCTTGTGGGAGATATTCTCATATTCTAAGAGACGTACTATGAATGTTTAGGTATGTATCTAAGACAGCTCAAGAAAGTAGGGATCAGCATCATGTATGTTAAAAAAAATTTGTCAAAGGAAAAATTTTTCCTGTATTTGTGCATGAAAGATGGAAATGGAAAGAAAAATACATAAATTTTCTATTTCAGTGGTGGAAAGGTAAACCATTGTGATTCTATTCGGGGGCCCACATATATGCAGATCATGTAGTAAGACAATAGCAATAAACTATTTCTATTTTTTCTTGTTTGTTATAAATTAAACCTTGTTGTTTTCCAGGACCTTCAGTGATTTTAAAGGAAGATAACACAAAGATGGATAGGAGCATGTGGTTGGCTCAGTCAGTAAAGCATCCAGCTCTTGATTTCGGGGCAGGTCATGATCTCACCATTTATGAACTATAGCTCTGCATCGGGCTTTGTGCTGACAACGTGGACCCTGCTTGGAATTCTCTCTCCCTCTCTCTCTCTCCCTCTTTCTGCCCCTCCCCCACTCCCACCACACACACACACACACACACACACACACACAGACACACACACTCTCTCTCTCTCTCTCAAAAAATACAAAGATGGACAAAGTATAGCCTCTATCCCACCTATACCTGGGGAAGTCAGTATATTTTTAATGTAAAAAATTGGTGGTAGCTTGCAAAGGAAGACTTCCTGATAACTCTCAGAATGAATCTTGAGTCTTGGAGTGCTAGTACCAAGTGGGTAAGATGCTGGGACAACAGAGTCAACAGTATTTCTGGATTGCACATTAAATGCAGAATACAGAAAAGGATATAATACTGGTTCCAGTTTTGGGTCATGTGATTTATGTATAGTCTGATGGATTTATAGATGGGCAGTGAAATATCAATGGTATCAAATATTGTTAAGATTGTCAGTTTGACTGCAGACAAGCAGCATAAATAAACCTCTGTCCAAGTGGGAATTTGTTCTGTGGCTTTTTCTCTCTTTCCAACTCAGCAAAATCACAAGAAAAGCATAAAATCCAAAAATACCTTGGAGATCAAATACGCACATTTTATAAATTAAGAAATGGGGGGTTTAGAGAGGTTGAACAAGTTGCTCTAGGTAACCCAGACAGAGAGTGGTTGAATCAGGATGGGAAGCCAGATTTGTAGTGAAATTGACATTTTGATATACCGCATGGAACTTTCACCCTGTTGTGCTTGTAGAAATAGTAAATCATTCCACACTGTACTACTAAAATAACTCTTTTGAAGTTTGTTACTATTTCTTGAGGCTTAAAATTGTTGTTTGTTTGTATTGGGCAGCCTTAATGGTTATTCTCATACGTAGAGAATTTATGACCGAGTCTTCTCCTTGTATGTTTTAAAAGGTGATCAGAGGTTATTAATGGACGTATTGTGGGACCAGTATCTTGCTTTGTGTCAGAGTAAGCAGATGAAATGTGGTTGTGTAATTGCTGTGTGTTGGTAATGACTCTAGACTGCAAGCTAAAACATCTGGATTATGGTCCCACTTCTGCATTAATTAACTGTGTGTTCTGAGTCTTAATTTCCTCATTTGACCAAAGAAGGCTTCAGTTAAATAATCTCTAAGGTCCCCATAAGCTGAAATATATAATATTCTAGATCAGGAAAAAGTTAGGGAAATTTTAGTCTACACTTATAACAGGGCTGATAACAGGGCTAAAGATTTGAAAAAAGTCTAAGTCTACTTCATAACAATTCACTAAAAAATTGTCCAACTCTCACTTTCATACTGGATTTTGGATTTTCTTACTCACAAAATTATTAACTTGAACTTTCAAGCAGTAAGAAGCAAGTACATCTGTCTTTATAAATGCATTATAACTATACTGAACTCCCTGTACCACTAATAAACATGCTCCCATGCTTACTGGCCTTTGCACATATTGTTTTCCCTGACTACCATTCCTTCTACCTTATCTTGGCTCTGGCCTAGCAAACTCCTACCTTTCCTTTAAAATCCATCACAAATGTTACCTCCTTGAGAAGAGTACTGTAACTATCTTGCTTGTCAGTCAAACCAGTATTTATTGTTTCCCTACTATGTGCAAAGCATTCTGTCAGTAGCTAAGGATGGTCACAGCTCCAGCTCTCATACCTTAGTAAGGAAGGTTGACATCAAGTAAATAATTATAAGTAAACAGTAATTACATCAATACAAAATAATGTGAGGGAAAAGCATGGAGTGCTCTTGGAAGGTCTATTGGGAGGAACTAAAGTCAGGCAGGATTGGTGTCTCTCTTCTCTGGATTCCCAAAGCATTTTATTGCATATCTACTGTGACACCAGTATTAGAAGTTAAGTATCTATCTCTTTTAAGCCTGTGTTGTAGCTACTAGCCACATATGGCCTTTTAAATTTAAATTTAAAAGTAATTAAAGTAAAATAAAATAAAAATTTATTTCCTCAGTCACAGTAGTCACATTTCAAGTGCTCAGTAGCTACATTTTCTAGTGGCTATCATATTGAACAATGCAGATAGAGAATATTTCCATCATCACAGAAAGTTTTATTGAACAGTGTTGCTCTAGCCTACAAATTCTCCAATATCAAATATCGTGTTTCATTTGTCTTTGTATCCCTAGGGCCTGGAACAGTTATTTACATAACAGAAGCTCAATACTGATTGATTGATTCATTTACTTAAAAAATATTTGTATATATGCCTATTACATGGCAGGTACAATTCTAGGTATTGAAGGTAAAATAGTGCACAAAAAATAGTTTCAACTTCCATGGAGCTCACATTTTAGTGGGGTTGAGAAGAAATGGACAACAAACCAACAAGCAAATATATAATCTATCAGATAGTGATGAGTACTATGGAGAAAAATCAAACAGGTTAAGTTACATATCAAGTAGCAGGAGAACAAGGGTTGGGTGTGATGGGATGACTTTTTATATAAAGTGGACAAGAAAGGCCTCATTGAGGGAATGAGTCATGTAGAGGGAGTAGCAAACGATGTCCCTGAGGCAGGAGTGTGTTTGACTTGTTCCAGGAACAAGGAGGAGACTGGTGTTCCTAGAGTTGAGTGAGTACTGCAAAGCATCATAGAAATGATAGTGGACAGCAGAGTAAGGAGCAGGGCTTTTGATACTACAAGTGAGATGGGAAAATATGGGAATTGTTGAGCAGAGGAATGAAGGGATCAGAATTATGTTTTAAGTGTGATTGATCCAGGTGTTGCATTGGAAATAGACTGAAGGGGTTAAAGCCGAAGACCAGCAAAAGGTTTTAAGGCAGGGGAAAATAGCAGCTTGAATGGGTGGTGATCATGAAGGTGGTTGAGTAGTGTCCACATTTTGAATATACATCAGGCACCATATGCTGATGGATTGGATGGGAATTGGGAAGGGAGGAAAGAGTCAAGGGTGACTCCAAGCATGTTGGCCTGCGCAAGTAGAAGAATGGACTTTGCATCAACTGAAGTGAAGACTGGAAGTTGTAGATTGGGTAGGAAAATCAGGAATTCGGTTTTGGAAATATTAAGTTGAAACATCTGTTGGGCATGAGTTATATACTGGTGTCTGAGGTCCAGCTAGAGGTATAAATGCTTGTTGACTGACTAACGGAATGAGTGAATGAAAAATTACTATCTTAAAATAGCAGTTCTGAATGTGAAGCTGCAGGGTTTAGATTTGGGGAATAGTTTGTACACAGACAAGACAAATTTCAAAGACGAGGCCTTAGAATGTGAACAAGCTGTAGATGTGTGGCCAAATAAGTAAGATTGATTAATACATTTCTATGATTATTATTTGAACAGGGATTTGGGGAATCTTAAATCCAAAATATCCTCTGGTTCAGAAGATGGGGCAGGATGTGTTAGTTTCCTATGGTTGCTATCACAAATGACTACAAAGTTAGTAGCTACAATAATGCAAATTTATTATTTACAGAGGAGCAAGTCAGAAATTTAAAGTGAGTCTCAGGCTAAAATCAAGGTGTATGCCAGGCTGTGTTTCTGTTTAGAGGTTCCAGGGGAGAATTTGTCTTTCTCACATTGTAGCACTCTCTGGCTCTCCTGCATCTCTCTTTTACTTATAAGAACCCTTGTAATTACATTGAGCTCACCTGAATAATCCAGAATAATCTCCCCATCTCACGGTAGTTGATTGGCAATCTGGAACCTTAATTCTCCTTTGCCATGTAATATAATATATTCACAAATTCTGGGGATTAGGATGTGGATACCTTGGGAGAGGTGATGTCTTGAGTTCTTTCTTTTACTGCCAAAAGATCAATATACAATAATAGAAGTGATTGAGAGGATGTCTAAAGTATAAACAAAGTCCAATTAGACATCCTCTCAAATGCTTTTATTACTATATATTGATCTTTTGACACTAAAAGCCAAAAAAGGCTGAGAAAAGCTAAGCAAAGAACAATTTGAACAGGAATCCACATTTATATGAAGTTCTGTTTTCAATTAACCTAAGAATATTTATGGTATATGTAAAAACAAACTCAGACCTAAGAATATCATGCTGGAGGGTGTATATGTGTGTGCCTGTATTTGTGTAATTACTCCATATAAACATAATTATTGGTTATAAATTTTATGTAAAATCATATTAAATAAAATTCATATTAAATGAATACTAGAGTTTGTTCTGTGCTACTCTCAGGATTTATTTTTGGTCATTTATGTATACCTTAGATTTATAAGGGCCTTATTTTCTGAACTTAATCTGTAAAATGCAAATGTTCTTATGGGTCATAGGATTGAACATTTGAGGCTGAGAGTATCCTGGAGTAACTATTGTATTTTGTTGGTCTCAGAAGTGTTAAATCTTATTCTGAAATGTCTCTCCTAGTCATTGTCACCAACATTCTCATGGCTGCCTTTTCAGCCCAGGCCAGGATGGCTGTTACCAGTTTTCTAACTGGTGTTACTCAGGTGAATCAGGAGGCAGAGAGTACAGTGGGTTAAGAGAGTGTTCTGGAATCAAATTATCAGAGTTCAGTCTTATTTTGGCTACTTTCTAGATGGATGGCTGTAGACATTTACCTTACCTCTGTAAACCTCAGTGTCCTGTCCTGTACAATGGGGATAGTACTGATTGCATAGAACTGTTATGGGGTTTATATTAAATTAGGAGTTAATGAACTTGACTAAGACAGCAAATTGTGAACTTACTGATTCTCAGATCCAAATCTATCTCTTGTTGTCCTGGCTTTTGATAATTGAACTGGACCCTTTGCCAACTGATGCAATGGTAGGTTTGTTAATAGAGTGTGCTAGAAGGGTCCTGCAAGGCATAGTAGAGGATGAAGCTTTTCTTCCCAGTTTTTGGGTCTTTTTTTTCCTCCTAAGGCCCAGCTATCGGTGGTATGTGGGAAACCCAGTGGAGGTCACCCTCCAGTGAGTTTCTCTGGCACTGCAGTGGGCAGTTTTCTATATGCCATCTCTGACCTGCCCATATTCCAGCAGGCAGCTTCCATTAGACGAGCTTTGGCCTATGGTATCCCAGCAAATGTTACTGGCATCTCAGTGGACAGCTTTCTATGAAAGAGCTCTAGCCCATGTTACCCCAGAAATCCCTGCCACCCAGCAGGCTCTAATCACCTTCTCCAAGGCTGAGGTGTGAATCTCAGACTGGTATTTAATAAATACCAGTAGGGTTTATTCTAGGATGACAGAGACGGTTTAACTTTATAAAATCTGTAATTAACCATGTTAACATATTGACAGAGAAAAATATGCTCATCTTAAGTTAACAAATCTTAAAAAAAAACTGTGAATAAAAAAAGGATGTCTACATAAAACTTAATGTGAACTTCACATTTAATGGTGAATTAATTAGAAGCATTCTCTTAAAGTCAGAAATAATTTAAGATGCCTGCTGTCACCACTTGGATTTAGCATTGTACTGGATGTCCTAGCTAGCTCAATATGACATGGAAAATAAATAAGAGGTATGGGGAATAGAAGAATAAGAAACCAAATTGCCATTGTCACAGATGATATAATTATATACATATGAAATTTAAGAGAATCTAGTAGAAGTAATCAGAATTCATCAAGGAAAATGCTTACAAAACTGTACATTAAAATTAATGGCACTTGAGTACCATCAGATACAATAGATTAGAAATGTAATTTTAAAATATCCTATTCTTTTAGTCACAGAACTATAAAATATGCGAGATTAAATTTAACATAATATACATATGACTTTTATAGAAAAATTTATAAAACATTATTGAAGAATATATACAAAGACCTAAATAAATGGAGAATAAAGCCATGTTTTTGGGCAGGAAGTCTCAGTATTTTAAAATTTTGATTCGCCCCAAAATAATTTATAAAAGCAAAGCTAGTTCAGTCTAAATCTTAAGTTTTTTCAGAACCTGTCAAGCTGTTTCAAAAATTTATGTGGATGAATAAGGGGCCACGAATAACTAAAGGAAAACACTTGAAGAAGATTAAAGAGAATGAACTTACTCTATCATTATTAAGAGTTGTTATAGGGGCACCTGGTTGGCTCCATAACCCAAGTTGGGTTAAACATCCAACTTCGGCTCAGGTCATGATCTCAGGTTCATGGGTTCGAGCCCTGCATCGGGCTCTGTGCTGACAGCTCAGAGCCTAGCGCCTGTTTTGGATTCTGTTTCTCTCTCTCTCTCTGCCCCTCCCCAACTCATACTCTGTGTCTGTCTCTCAGAAATAAATAAACATTAAAAAAAATAAAAGAGTTGTTATAAAGATACAGTAATTAAAATGTGTTGTATTAGCAGAAGGATACACAAATACATCCGTGTAAACAGAACAGGGAGCCTAGAAACAGCCATGTGTGTATATGAAAAATTAACCTATGAGAGTAGTGGCTTTCTGGTCAATGGTGAAAGATAAGATGATGGTGAGGCAATGGACTAGTCATACAGGCCTACCTGTAGTTGTAGGCCTACCTCCCACCATACACAAAAATTCATCCTAAATGGATTAATAACATAAAGACAAATTGAAAAATATAAAAAAGTAATGAAAGCAACTATGATGTTGGAAGTTAAGAAAAGAGCTCTTACACAAGACTTGAGAAGCACAAAGCTTAAAAAGATTATTAACTTTAGCTATTTAAAACAAAAAAGATCTGTACATAAAAGGCCATAAAATGAAAAGATAAACCCCATACTGGGTGAAAATATTTGTAATCCAAGCAACCAATAAAGTATTAATAAATATATGCATTAAATAAAACTTTAAAAGCAATAAAAGGGAAATATTTCAATAAAGAATGACAAAAGATATGAAGAGTCAATTAATAGAAGAAAATTTTAAGACCAATAAATAAACAGTTGTAAATTCTCACTGATAGTTATGGGTAATGAAATTTAAAACAAAATGGGGCAACATTTCATTAACAAGTAGATTGCTAAAACTTAAAAACTGATCATATGATGTGTTTTGCAATAATATCAGAACATAAGAACTTTCAAAAACTGCTGGTCTTAGGATACATTGATGCCTCTGCTTTGTTTTGTTTTGTTTTGTTTTATTTTTACATTTCAATTTTTTTCTTTAAGGGGAGTGAGTTGCATATGGGGGAGGGTTAGATGCTTTATAGACAAGGAAAAAAAACTAATAGAACCAATTTATTCATCATAATCTTCATATTCATCTTCTTCATCCTCCTCCTCCTCTTCATACTCTTCATCCTCCTTGTCTTTCTCCTCTTCTATTTTTTTCTTGCTTTTCCCAGCCTTGACGACTTCCTTTTTTGCCACATCAGGCTTTCCTTTTTAGCTTGATATACAACAATATCCTTTTCATGTTTTTCCTTCAGCTTAGCAGCCTTCTTTTCATAAAACCACTTGTCATCTGCAGGAGAGTTACTCCATATCTCTCCCAGTCTCTTTGCAATGTTGCCAACAGATAGGTCAGGATGCTGTCCTTTGAGTTTTGGGCGATACTCAAAACAAAACAAGAAAAAGGTTGAAGGAATCCCCTTGGGTGCATCGGGATCCTTGATCTTCTTTTTTGTTTCCTCTTTAGGGGGGACATGAGTTTTCATTTCTCTTCCATAATGGGCCCTGTTTGCTTTTGCCACGTCTTCAAATTTTCCTTTCTCTTTGGAACATGGTCTTCCATCTCTTTGAGCACTTAGAAAACTGAGAAGTTGGCTGAAGCATCTGGATGCTTCTTCTCGTGTTCCTCTCATCAAGTTTGCATACAGAACGCATATGATGACATTTTGTATCTTGGCTTCTTAGGATCTCCTCTGCCCATGTTTAATTATTTTCCTCAGCCAGGCACTAAGTCGCCCAGTGCCTGTCTGGTTCTCACTTGCCCTGTCACTGTCTCTATGGAGCTCAATGTACTGCGGTGTCTGTGTCTGGTGAATGTACTTTGGAAAGTAATTTAATAATCAGTGTCTATGGACTTGAGAATGTATACACACTACAAGATTACATTTCTACTTTTAAGTTATATATTGTGGTTGAACTCTCAAATGAAAAGGCATTCTCAAAACTATCATTGCAGCCTTGTTGTACTAACAAAAATTGAAAGGATCATAATTGTGCAAGAATAAGGAAATGGATAAATTAAGAAGAATGTATTAGAATATTAACAATTTTAAAAAGGTAGTGGAAGAGTTCATGTCAGCATTCTGTGATTCTCTTAGGGAGGTAAGGAATGGTATCTCTAACACTTTATTCATATCTTTATTTATTTGTATCTGCTACATTTTGTTTTATAAATATCTGAGGCAGATTTTGCCAAATATCAACATTTGTTAAATTGGGGGAAGGGTGCTTCATATTTTGTTATATGGTTGAGACTTGAACAATGTAGTTTTGAACTGTGCAGGCCCACCTTTATGCGGACTATTTCAATAAACACAGTACAGAATGTAAGTGTATTTTCTCTTCCTTATGGTTTTCCTAATAACATTTTCTTTTCTTTAGCTTACTTTATTGTAAGAATACAGTGTATAAGACATATAACATGCAAAATATGTGTTAGTCAACTATTGCTGAGGTTTCTGGTCAGGATTAGGCTAAAATCATTAAGTTTTTGGGGAATCAAAAGTTACACATGGAGTGCTTGCTTCGGCAGCACACATACTAAAATGAGAACGATGCAGAGAAGATTAGCACGGCCCCTGCACAAGGGTGACACACAAATTCTTGAAGTGTTCCATATTAAAAAAAAAAGTCATATATGGGTTTTTGACTGTGTGAGGGTTGGCACTTTTAACTCCCACAAGTTTCAAGGGTCCACTGTATTATTATCTGTACTATTCCATATGTATGAAATAGTTCATAGTTAAAATTAAAATATTTATTTAAATGAAGGCAATACTCAAAATGTTAAGGTGTTTACCTATTCCTTATTTTGCCCCACTGCATAAGTTTGAGACTGTGGCTGTAATTTTAGATGGAGTCTTAAGTCTTAGTACTAAGAGAAGATATCTTGCTAATGATCATAAAAGAAGGGATTCTTAATCTTGGTTTCATTAGTGCTGTGCTCTAATTAACTAAGCTAACTGTCCACAGGTGACGACATTTATAAACAAATAAAAACCTTTGCTTGATGAGTTTGGACACTCATATGATTAAGATAAGGAACAGCTGTATTGCTTGTGGGACCAAGAACAACAAGATGCTGTTAACATTGCTAGTCAATCTGACATGAAAAATGTTACATAGTATAGAACATTTGGGCTATTAACATCTAACTATCAAATAAAATTTTAAGTTGCATTTTTTATTGAGAGGATAGTTAGCAGTGGTTTGTTTTAATTTAATTTTTATAAAACAACTATGTGCGTAGAGTTGAAAAAACAGTAACTTTGAAGATAATTTGAGGACTTTGAAAAGAAGAAAAGAATCTCTTTTCTGCATTTACAGATATTTCAGAAATCCCATTTCATTTGTGAGGGTTAGGTTTCTAAAAATCTCATGGCAAGACAATTTCTTAAAGTTTTATTTATTTTTTGGTTATGGGACTTAAGGACCTAAGAGAAATATAGGGAAGGAATAACAACATTTATAGAGTAGATACATCAAAGCTTATATATACATATGCATTTGTGCATATACTTATGCATATAAAATATGTATAATTTAAGTGATACTAAAATATAAAATGCAACAAGAAAGGTAATGATATTATTCATAGTTTTTTTGAGTAATAGCAAATATTGAATTGGTTTCATTTATTTTTTATTGGAAAGGGAGGGAGCTGGCTTCTCCTACTCAAACCATGGTTCTTTACTCTCTCATCATTCAGATTCAGGTTTGAATTTAGTTGTGCATTTGTGGCTTTGAGGGATTTTGATGGCTAAGCATGGCTAATTGGCCCTGTTGAATGGTTTAGACACTTCAGAAGACATTTTCTGAAGTAACTTTTGGTTGTATAAAGTATGGTCTTTGGGTAAGGTTGTGTTGGATTGATATTAGAGTATGCTAAAATGCTAAAGTTGGAAGTTTTTAGAATAATTTCCCCATCATTATTCCCCCAAAGCAGTAACAGAAAGGAGAATGAGGAAAGAGAGATCTGTGCCTTCTCAGAGACAATGCTATGGTTCTTGATCATCTGATTGATGCTATTTACAGAAGAGGCCCAGCAATGCCCACATATTAGATTTGGAATTGTCATGGTTGCTGAAAGTGTTTAGAGAAGGAAATTCTCTAAACTTACGTAAAGGAACATAATGTAAAAGGAACTTATGGTCAGAGAGGGAGAACTCTAAACATATCTGACTGCATTAAACCATAGAATTATAGAATCCTATGTTATTAAAGCTGGAAGAAACCTTAGAAGTTTTCTAGTTTAACCTTTTCATTTTTCATCTATCGTAGAGATATTTAAAACTGTGTCTAAAGGCACCATTGGCTCAATTCTTTTCTAATTTATTTTGACAGTCATAACAGTCAAACCAATTGTGTGTAAAAGAGACACAGAGACAATTTCAATGGGATATTAACCTCTTGATACATTATTTTAAATATCAGTCATAAAAAAGCCAAAGTTTAGAAGCCCAGCTTATGGCTTATGTCATCCTGCATATTTTAAATGCACCATAGTTGAAATTTAAATGCCAAATTGTCTAGATATCTTATACTGCCAAATATGCTTTAAATAGACAAGAACTATGCTATTTATAACCTCAGAACACCATGAAAAACCTCATTTTCCTAAGTGTGAAGTGTGGAAGCTAGGATGAAAGAGAGTGTTTCACTTGATTTATAAGCTTTAAAATATTAAAAATAAGGAACTCCAAACCAAGACCTGGCTTCCAACATTTGATGAGTATTTATTTGATGAGTATAAACTATCTCTCTGGAAAAACTGCCTCATTCTGGTTAAAAATTTTTTTTTCAAAGTGTTCTCAAAAATGGTCTTCCAAGTAGGTGTGAGTAGTTCACAAAGTGGGAAAATTCACCAAGAGAAATTTTTAAAAGCCCATGAAGTTTTTCTGGAGAAAAATGGAGAGAACCTCTGGAGGATGTATATATGAGGTAAAATAGAACTTATAGGAAACACAGAAATCCTTTCAGGCTTCCAGGTCACTGCGCACTTTTTTCTGACAGAAAGCAAGATGGAATTTAATATTCAAAAATTTTATTAGGGGAGATGGCTATGAAAAGAAATAAAAGAAGGTGTCCTAAGAGGCCGAGAGACTCATTAATTATGAGGCAAACCTGGGGCTCCTGGGTGGCTCCCTCGGTTAAGCGTCTGCCTTCGGCTCAGGTCATGATCTTGCGGCTTTTGAGTTAGAGCCCCGTGTCGGGCTCTGTGCTGACAGCTCAGAGCTTGGATCCCACTTCAGATTCTGTGCCTCCCTCTCTCTCTGCCCCCTCCCCCACTCACACTCTGTCTTGCTGTCTCTCTCTCAAAAATAAAGAATAAAAATAATAATAAAAAAGAATAACTATTAAAAAAATATGAGGCAAACCTGACTTTAGGTGAAAGAGAGAAGAAAGGTCAGCAGAAGCATTCTAGATTGCTGTGCAGTCTGAGGAAGCTTCATCAAGGCCTTGAGCCCAAGTGGGACAATAAAGGAGTCTTATTATCTCCCAGGATCCAGGAACTCATCTGCCTGAGTAGTCCTGCTGCACATGGTCTATGGGAGATAGCTGACTGTGGGAGTACAGACTTGGGGCAAGGACTCAGAAGGATTTCATAGAATAGCAGCTCGCGCTGTGGATCAATTTCACTAATAGGATGTCTGCATGATGAATTCTTATAGCTCCTACATCAAACCAAAATTATGGGCAAAATTATGAAACAGACAGTTTAATCTGCTTTCTCCCCACTTTTCTTTCTTCACCACATCTCTTTTCCTTTATAGAGTGTTCCTTCTTCCCTACTCCTCTTAGACATTTAGTTACAGCTTTTGAAATATCTTCTACTCTGGGAAAATAGTTTGTTCCTGCAAAATATCTAATATTCACAGTAGGGCAAAATTCCATGTTCCTTAAATATTTTGCTTTTGTATCCCCTAAAAGAATAAACAAATGATCAACTTGCTCACAAATTCTTGGTTTGGAGTGCTTTCTTTTTAATATTTTAAAGCTTATAAATTAAGTGAAATATTCTCTTTCATCCTACCTTCTCCACTTTGTACTTAGGAAAATGAGGTTTTTCATGGTGTCCCGTAGATTATAAATAGCATAGTTCTTGTCTGCTTAAGGCATGTTTGGCAGTATGTGATACGTAGACAATTTGGCATTTAAATTTCAACTATGGTGTATTTAAAAGATGCCAGATAGGAGAGTGTCCCAGATGGCAATGTAGAAAGACCCTGAACTTATCCCCTCCACTGTCTGAAGAAGAACTGAGGGCTGACTGAACAACTTCTCACAATGAAAGATAGAGAGGCCATATAGAAAATGGCAAGAGAGAGAGAGAGAGAGGGTAACAAAGGGAACCTCTACACCCAATTCTGCAAACTGCAATACAGAGGGATAGTACTGAGGGGCTGTGAGAAGATTAGTCATCCTTGGAGCACAGAAAAAAGCCACAGCTTAAGAGAGAAGATTGAATATAAAGTTTCTACCATTAGAACCTTTCCTGCCAAACGTTGGAGGAGGTGGTGAGCATGATGGTTTATGATTCCCTTCCACCTTGACAGTGTGGATGAGAGCATAGTCTGGGCACACGAGTTGGCTCACTGCCTCACTGCCTCACTGAGCCCCAAGTCCCTAGCCCACACCAGCACAAGCCATCCCACCAAAGTGGCCTCAGTGCAGCACACACTGAGATACCCCTGGTGAGCTCTCATTATAGCTCTAGTCAACATGTCAAGGTAACACAAGAGCAAAATACCCTGGAACACGTCAGGCCCATACCAATTTGGCTCCAAATGACTCACCAGGGCGTCTCTGCATGGAATATCCCAATACCTCCTTGCCCATTTGCCTTGGTTCTAGCTTCCCTGCCAGGGTGCACCTGTGTGGAGCAACCTGGGGCACACTGACTTGTACCCATTTCAGCTTTAGCTGTCTTGCCAGGGTGGGTTCCTTCTGTGTGGAGAGTTTTAGGACCATGTCAACCCATGTATGCTTCAATTCTGCCCATCCCACCAGGGAAGCCCTATCATGGAGTGCTCTGATATTCCCAGCCCATGCAGCCACAACTCAAGCCAGTTAGCCAAAGTCACCAGGCACACATAGTCTACATAGGGGATGGCCAGATAAGACCATTCATTCAAGTTTAGGAGGAGTAGCTGTTCCACCTAATTCATAGAGACAAGCACAGAAAGTCAAGCAAAATGAGACAGAAAAATATGCTCCAAACAAAAGAACAAGACAAAACCTTGGAAAAGGAACTAAATGAAATAAGATAACCAATCTATCTAATAAACATCTCAGAAATCTACTTAATAAAGAGTAATGGTCATAAAGATGCTCATTGGACTGGAGAGAAGAATGGATAAACTCAGTTAGAACTTCAACAAAGGGATAGAAAATATAAAAAAGAATCAATCAGAGTTGACGGATACAATAACTGATATGAAATATATACTAGAGGGAGTCAAGAGTAGAGGATGCAGAAGAGTGGATCAATCTGGAAGCTATCTGGAAGACAGGGTGTGAAAAGCACCCAAATTGAACAGCAAAAAGAAAAAAAGGTATGGGCACCTGGGTCAGTTGGTTAAGTGTCCGACTTTGGCTCAGGTCATGATCTCACAGTCCTTGAGTTTAAGCTCTGCACTGGGCTCTATGCTGACAGCTCAGAGCTTGGACCTTCTTTGGATTCTGTGTCTCCCTCTCTTTCTCTGCCTTCCCCACTCGCTCTCTCTCTCTCTCTTTCTTTCAAAAATAAATAAACATCAAAAAAAAAAAAAAGAAAAATGGTAAAAAAATGAGGACAGGTTAAGGGATTCCTTGGGCAACATCAAACAAACAAACAAACAAACAAACAAACAAACACTTGTATTATAAGGGTCCCTGAAGGAGAAGAGAGAGAGAGAAGAGCAGAAAACTTATTTCAAGAGATGATAGCTGAAAATGTTCCTAACCTGGGGAAGGAAACAGATATCCATGTTCAGGAAGAACAGAGAGTTCCAAACAAGATGGACCCAAGGAGATCTAAATATAGTAATTAAAACGTCAAAGATTAAAAATAGAATTTTTAAAGCAGCAGGGCTTAAACTCAAGGACCGTGAGATCATAACAAAAGCTAAAGCAGTTTGCCACCACTAATGATAAAGGGATTTCTTTAAGTGGAAAAGAAAAGGCCATAACTAGAAGCAAGAACATTTATAAGAGGAAAAATTTCGTGAGTAAAAGCAAACATACAGTAAAAGTAGTAGAGCAATTGCTTATAATGGTAATATGAAGGTTAAAGCACAAAAATAGTAAAATTGATTACATCTAAAAATTTGTTAAGGGGACTCACAAAATAAAAAATGTAAAATATAACAATACAAATGTGGAAGGGGGAGTAAAAATGGAATTCTTTTAGAATGTATTTGAACTTAAGTGACCATTAACTTAATATAGACTGCTATATACTTAAGTTGTTATATTATATAACAAATATATAACAAATATTAACAGACATAAAGGGAGAAGCTGACACTAATACGACAATAATAGGGGATTTTAACACCTACTTACATCAATGGATAGATCATCTAGGCAGACAATCAATAATGAAACGATGTCTTTGAATGATACATTAGACCAGATGGGCTTAACCGATGTATGCAGAACATGCTCTCCCAAAACAAAAGAAAACATTCTTTTCAAGTGCACATGGAATATTCTCCAGGATAAATCACATGTTAAGTCACAAAGCAAGTCTTAATGAATTTAAGAAGATTGAGATCATATCAAGCATCATTTCCAGCCATGGTATGAAACAAAAAGAATCAATCACAAGAAATAACTAGAAAGAACTCGGGAAGCTAAATAACATGCTACTAAACAACCAGTAGGTCAATGAAGAAATCAAACAGGAAACAAAAAACACATGGAGACAAATGAAAATGAAAACACAATGGTCAAAAATCTCTGAAATGCAATGAAAGCATTTCTAAGAGGGATGTTTATAGCAATGCAGGCCTACCTCAAAAACAACAAAAATCTCACTTCAATAATCTACACTTAAAGCTCAAGGAACTAGAAAAAGAAGAACAAATAAAGCCCAAAGTTAGTAGAAGGAATGAACTAATAAGTAGTAAATACCAGAGTGGAAATAAATGAAATAGAGACTAAAAAAGAACAATAGAAAAATCCAATAAAAACAAGAGCTAGTTCTTTGAAAAGATCAACTAAATTGATAAACCTTTAGCCAGACTCATGAAGAAAAAAAGAGAAAGGACCCAAATAAATAAAATCAGAAATGAAAAAGGAGAAGAGAAATAACAACCAGTATCACAGAAATACAAAAGATTATGAGACTACTGCAAAAAAATTATATGCCAACAAATTGGACAACCTAGAAGAAATGGACAAATTCCTGGAAACATGCAATCTTTTAAAACGGAATTAGGAAGAAACAGAAAATATGAATCAATTGTGAGTAATGAAATTGAAATGGTAATCAAAAAACTCCCAACAAACAAAAGTTTAGGACCAGATGGATTCACAGGTGAATTCTACCAAACATTTAATGAAGAGTTAATACCTACTTCCCTCAAGCTATTCCAAAAAGTAGAAGAGGAAGGAAAGCTTCCAAATACATTCTACAATGCCAGCATTAACCTGATACCAAAACCAGACAAAACACTACAAAAAAAGTGAACCACAGGCCAATATCCCTGATGAATAGAAATGCAAAAATCCTTGACAAAATGTTAACAAGCTGCATTCAACAATACATTAAAAGGATCATTCACCATGATCAGGTGGGGTTTATTCCAGGGATGCAAGGATAGTTCAGTATTTGCAAATTAATGTGATACACCACATTAACAGAATGAAGACTAAAAATCACATGATCATCTTAATAGATGCAGAAAAATCATTGACAAAATTCAACATCTGTTCATGGTAAAAAACTCAACAAAAGTAGGTTTAGTGGGAACATACCTCAACATAAAAAGGTCATATATGACAAACTCACAGCTAACATTATACTCAGTAGTGAAAAACTGAGAGCTTTAACAAGACAAGGATGTCCACTCTTTCCACTTTTATTCAACATAGTACTGGAAGTCCTAGCCATAGAAATCCGAAAAGAAAAATAAGAACAGTTCTTTGAGTTAGAAAGGAAGAAGTAAAACTGTCCCTATTTGCAGATGACATCATATTGTATATAGAAGAGCTAAAGACTCCACCAAAAAACTGTTACAAGTAATAAATGAATTCAGTAAAGTTGCAGGATACAAAATTAATATATAGAAATTTGTTGTGTTTCTATACACTAATAATGAAGTAGCAGAAAAAGAAATTAAGAAACAATTCCATTTATAATTATACCCAAAATAATAAAACACCTCGTAATAAATTTACCCAAGGAGATTAAAGACCTGTACTATGAAAACTATAAAACACTGATTAAAGAACTTGAAGATGACACAAATTGAAAGATATACCGAGCTCATGGGTTGGAAGAATTAATTTTGTTAAAATGTTCATACTATTCAAAGCAATCTAAAGGTATAATGCAATCCCTATCAAAATACCAAGAGTAGTTTTTACTGAACTGGAACAAATAATCTTAAACTTTGTATGGAACCACACAAGAACCCAGATAGCCAAAACAATCTTGAGAAAGAAGAACAAAGCTGGAATTATCACAATCCCAGATTTCAAGATATACTACAAAACTATAGTAATCAAAATGGTATGTTACCGGCACAAAAATAGACATGAGATCAATGGAACAGAATAGAGAGCCTAGAAATAAACCCATGCTTATATGGTCAATCTATAACAAAAAAGGCAAGAATATACAATGGGGAAAAATCTCTTTAATAAATGGTGCTGGAAAAACTGGACAGCAATATGCAAAGGAATGAAACTGGACCACTTTCTTACACCATGCACAAAAATAAACTCAAAATGGATTAAAGATCTACATGTGAGACCAGAAACCATAAAACTCCTAGAAGAAAACATAGGCAATAATTTATTGGATATTGGCCTTAGCAACATTTGTTTGATTTGTGACCCAGTGTGTAATCTATTCAGGAGAATGTTTCATGTGCACTAGAAAAGAATGTGTATTGTGCTGCTTTAGGATGAAATATTCTAATATATCTGTTAAGTCCATCTGGTCAACTGTGTATTTCAAAGCTATTGTTTCCATGTTGATTTTATACTTATATGATATGTCCATTGCTGCAAGTGACAGTCCCCTATTACTATTGTATTGTTATCAATGAATTTCTTTATGTTTGTTATTAATTGATTTATATATGTGGGTGTTTCAAGTTGGGGGCATAAATATTTACAGTTGTTAGATCTTATTGAATAGATCCCTTTATTATGATATAGTGCCTTATTCACCTCTTGTTACAGTCTTTGGTTTAAAATCTAGTTTGTTTGATATAAGTATCCAGTCTGGCTTTCTTTTGATGTCTATTAGCAGGATAGATGGTTCTCCACTATGGTGAATCATGATCAGTAAAGATCAAAGAGGTTTTTGCCTGCTTTCTTCTTGAGGATTTTGATGCCTTCCTGTCTTACATTTAGGTCTTTCATCCATTTTGAGTTTATTTTTGTGCATGGTGTAAGAAAGTGGTCCAGGTTCATTTTTTCTGCATGTTGCTGTCCCGTTTTCCCAGCACCACTTGCTGAAGAGACTGTCTTTATTCCATTGGATAGTATTTCCTGCTTTGTCAAAGATTAGTTGGTCATATGTCTGTGGGTCCATTTTTGGGTTCTCTATTCTGTTCCATTGATCTGAGTGTCTGTTCTTGTGCCAGTACCATACTGTCTTGATGATTACAGCTTTGTAGTATAGCTTGAAGTCTGGCATTGTGATGCCTCCTGCTTTGGTTTTCTTTTTCAAGATTGCTTTGGCTATTTGGGGTCTTTTCTGATTCTATACAAATTTTAGGATTATTTGTTGTAGCTCTGTGAAGAATGCTGGTGTAACTTTGATAGGGATTGCATTGAATATGTAGATTGCTTTGGGTAGTATCGACATTTTAACAATATTTGTTCTTCCTATCCAGGAGCATGGAATCTTTTTCCATTTTTTTGTGTCTTCTTCAATTTCTTTCATAAGCTATCTATAGTTTTCAGCATATAGATTTTTCACCTCTTTGGTTAGATTTATTCCTAGGTATTTTATGTTTTTTTGTGCAACTGTAAGTGGGATCGATTCCTTGATTTCTCTTTCTGTCACTTCATTGTTGGTGTATAGGAATGCTACCGATTTCTGTGCGTTGATTTTATATCCTACAACTGTGCTGAATTCATGAATCAATTCTAGCAGTTTTTTTGTGGAATCTTTAGGGTTTTCCATATAGAGTATCATGTCATCTGCGAAGAGTGCAAGTTTGACCTCCTCTGGCCAATTAGCATGCCTTTTATTTCTTTGTGTTTTCTGATTGCAGAGGCTAAGACTTCCAATACTAGGCTGAATAACAGTGGTGAGAGTGGACATCCCTGTCTTGTTCCTGACCTTAGGGGGAAAGCTCTCAGTTTTTCCCCATTGAGGATGATATTATTGTTGGGTCGTTCACATATGGCTTTTATGATCTCGAGGTATGCTCCTTATATCCCTACTTTCTTGAGGGTTTTTACCAAGAAAGGATGCTGTATTTTTGTCAAATGCTTTCTCTGCATCTATTGAGAGGATCATATGGTTCTTGTCCTTTCTTTTATTGATGTGATGAATCATGTTAATTGTTTTGCGGATATTGAACCAGCCCTGCATCCCAGGCATAAATCCTGCTTGGTCGTGGTGAATAATTTTTTAATGTATTGTTGGATCTGTTGGCTAATATCTTGTTGAGTATTTTTGCATCCATGTTCATCAGGGAAATTGGTCTATAGTTCTCCTTTTTAGTGGGGTCTCTGTCTGGTTTTGGAATCAAGGTAATGCTGGCTTCACAGAAAGAGTTAGGAAGTTTTCCTTCCATTTGTATTTTTTGGAACAGTTTCAAAAGAATAGGTGTTCACTCTTCCTTAAATGTTTGGTAGAATTCCCCTGGAAAGCCATCTGGTCCTGGACTCTTGTTTTTTGGGATATTTTTGATTACTAATTTGATTTCCTTACTGGTTATGGGTCTGTTCAAATTTTCTATTCTTTCCTGTTTCAGTTTTGGTAGTGTATATGTTTCTAGGAATTTGTCCATTTCTTCCAGATTGCCCATTTTATTGGCATATAATTCCTCATAATATTCTCTTACTGTTGTTTTTATTTCTGCTGTGTTGGTTGTGATCTCTCCTCTTTCATTATTGATTTTATTTATTTGGGTTCTTTTCTTTTTCTTCTTGATCAATTTTGTATCAATTGTATCAATTGATCAATTTTATATCAATTGTGTATCACTTTTGTTAATTCTTTCAAAGAACCAGCTTCTGGTTTCATTGATCTGTTCTATTGGTTTTTTTTTGGTTTCAATAGCATTAATTTCTGCTCTAATCCTTATTGTTTCCTGTCTTCTGCTGGTTTTGGGTTTTATTTGCTGTTCTTCTTCCAGCTCCTTAAGGCATAAGGTTAGGTTGTGTATCTGAGATCTTTCTTCCTTCTTTAGGAAGGCCTGGATTGCTATATACTTTCCTCTTATGATTGCCTTTGCTGCGTAGTTGGGGGTACTTTTTAGTGTAGGTCCACAGTCCTCTGTTATCTTACCCCACATATCTTATAAAAGAACTGCTGAGGATGGCTAGGGTGGCCTAAGGCTTATTTTAATTGAGTTGGGAGTCTTAGCAAAACAGATGCTTCCTAGATAACCCCCACTCAACTGCTAGGGCATATAGTGGCACACAATAGTGGCATTGTGTGCCATTATATGCCCTAACAGTTGAGTATTAATTAACACAGAACACTTAATATATTGCATTTCCTCTTAGAATATTCTCTCAATTCTTGAAGTATACTGATATCTCAAGATGTTTATTTGCTACAGATTGGCTGCCACTTATCACTCTTAGGCTCATTCCCACCCCTACCCCCCCTCAGCAGAGGCTGTTGCATTTTCACTAGCTGATTTTATTAGTTTGTCTGTCCTTAGTTGTGACCCAGGGAAAAATGGATTGTTTTCAATATGCTGAAAGCATTCCTAATTTTCTCTGGGTGAGTGTCCACATGTAGCTTCCAATTGGAACAGTGATGGGATAATACATTGTTAATTATGGTGGAAATTTGAAATTGTGGGATTTGTGGAATTAAAACAGAGAGAAACTCCATATAGAGAATATATATCATTTTTCCTCAGACATTATTATTTCAATCTTTAAAAAATTTTTTTAAAAAATGTGTATTTATTTTTGAGACAGAGAGACAGGGACAGAGTATGAGCAGGGGTGAGGCAGAGAGAGAGGGAGACACAGAATCCAAAGCAGGCTCCAGGCTTTGAGCTGTCAGCAGAGATCCAGACATGGGGTTGGAACTCATGAACCATGAGATCATGACCTGAGCTGAAGTTGGGTGCTTAACCCACTGAGCTACCCAAGCATCACCATTATTTGATTTTTCATCAAGTGTTTCTTGTTCTCTTCTATATTGGTTATGGTTTATACAGATGGTTTATTCAGTCATTTTGTTTTCATCTGTGGCTCAAGGACATCTTGGCATTTGCTTCTATTTTCCACTAATGCTGCATATTGCTATTACTAAGTTTATAGTCTAAGCTTTTGTTTGGGCAAATGATCTGATTTTTCAATAGAGTAGGATTCAGTGCCACTAATATACTTTAAAATAACATTTTAAAATTGCCTTTTTCCCCCTACTTAGACGTTTAGTTGCTTTACCAACATACAATTTCTTATGGATAAGATTTCCATTTAACACCATGATTTAGATTAAATTACTTTCTTAAAATCACATCACTCCCATAGTCTACTTAGTTTTCTAATTCCCATATGCTCCACTATTGCTGAAGCAACTTCATCTATATAACGTGACTGAAGAGTCAGCCTTCATTCACAACAGAGCACAATCTGTTAAAGTGGTAAATATTACCCATTTCTATTATTAGAGCTGAAATGGAATTTTCTCTTGCTGCATTTTCAAGATGTAACATAATTAGATAGCAAACATAGAAAAGTCAGAAATAGTGGAAGCTAACGGATGTCATCAGTACCAGGGAAGCTTGAATTCAGCCTGTCTTGCTTGGCTCCTGACTCGTTCACACAACGCCCCCAGGCCATCTCATTCTCTGTTTGAATTATAGGGTGCTATGTGAGCTTTGCAGGTACTGGGGTAAGGAAGCGTGAAGCAAGGTTTCCAATTCTATATTGGTTTTCAGACTGAATGAGAACAGGGAAATTCTCGCTTGATGTTTCAATTCCCTTCAGCTTCCTATAGACACCCTTTCCCAGCTCTGAGAAGTAGCTGAGTAGTTCTTCATTTTATCTGGAGAGGCTTCTGACTTCTCCCTTCTTTATTAACTACAAATCAGAATTGTAAACAAACAAATAACTGTCCTTGTTGCAGAATTGTTATTGTAATTAGTGCAGTATACAATTCCTGGCAGAAATGAGGATGGAATGGGTGAATGTGTGTGTGTGTGTGTGTGTGTGTGTGTGTGTGTGTGTGTAGACCTCACAAAAGTGATTGAAGAAGGAACTGGGCTAACTGGAGAAAACCTAAAATGAATCATTTTTTAAAACAAAAACTTATAAGAGCTTTATAGTTAAAAATCAAACTTATCCGGGACCTAAGAGTTTATTAAGGGAAAACTTTTATATCTTCAACAGGGCTATTAACATTGTAGTGTACCAGCTAATGCCTACATTGAGTGCATCAGTGGAATTAAACTCAGGTCCCCTGACATTCAAGTTGTGCATTAATCACTGATGCTGCATGGTCTGGCTTATCTCATTCCTTAAATAGTTTCCTACTCTTTATGTTATTATTAGGTCATAGTATATTGAGAATTCTAGGTAAACTTAATAGGGTAGCATGACTTGATTTGTTTTAATAAACTTTGGATAAAATTGCTGGTTTCACTAGACTGGTCTGATTTGCAATTCCCCATGAAAATCTTCCTTTTGACTCATACATTTTGGAGTTAGGAAAGATGCAAAACTCTTGTTTTCCTTATAAGGTGTATGTGGGTAGTGAAAAGAGGCCTGAATAGACTTTCATGAGCCAAACCTTCTCATAGACCTTTGCCCATAATGAACCTTCTGACCTCAGGTGGATTATGTAATCTCTCAGCAACCTGTTTTTTTCTATCATATGCATAATTATAGGGGATTAAATTTATGATCTTTCTTTATGATTTTGGTATGGCTGAAAATCCATAAGATCTGAACAAGAAACACCATTGGAGTTCTGTATGGTTGGCATTGTTCTTTGACTTACTTTGTGAGTGAATAACAGGAACACCAAAGATTTTTCATTTCTTTGTTGATGCTCAACAAACCATGTTGAGATTATGTCTCTTTTGGTAGGAAGAGGAATGACTAAATGAGTGATTTCCTTATTTGTTGAGATGTTCCCAGCATGTTAACCACACATGACAGTAACCTTTTCAAATCGTCTCTGTCTCTCTTGGTGACAAAGTGATTTCATTTTATAGGTAGTTCACAGGTATCTCAGAGGCCTCTGGAGCAACGATTAGTAAAAAGACATGATGACTCCTTTCTAGATCTGATGTATAAGGGTTTGTATTCCCAGCTCTTTTCCAGAGTTTGGGGCAATGATCAAATCAAACATTTTATGTGTGGCTATAAGAACTCACCTATAAAAGTATACACTAATATCTGAGAATGCTTGTATTGTTGCTAGGTAAATGATTCCCTACCTTAAACCTTCCTTGTTGCACAAAAATGTTTTGACCAAAAGTGTTCATATCTTGAGCTTGATTCAGACCTAGTCTAAGATGAAACTTTCAAGGATGAATAATGATGTGACAGATTGTTGTATTTACTGGATGCTTGTTACATGCCAGGCACTGTGCACTGTATGTTCATTACTATTTATAGGCATTATCTCATCTTAATGTTTAACAACAGTCTTATGAAAGAAGGACTAATATTGTGCCTATTTTGTAGATAATGTAACTGAGGCTCTGAGGGATTACATGACTTCTCCAGCTTCAACTCAATTAGGAAGTGTTAGAACTAGAACTCAAATCCATGTCAGCTTGACCAAAAAAGTTTGTTTTCACCAATACTGCACAATTTTATCTCACCAGGTCATCTTTCTTCTGCCCAGGAACAAATTCCCTCACAGTCAGCAGGTAATACCTTAAGTGCAAAGATACTTTCTTTAACACAGACATACTTTGATGGACATGTATTCCTGCCCTATTGATTGAGTATTCTGAAATTTTCCTTCCGGTGGAGAACCACTGAAAAATACTTGAGAAGTCACATATTCCTATTTACATAGAGACATTGCTATTTCTTAAATTCAAGGAAATTCCTCCAAATTTAAATGAACATCTTTCTTCCCTATGAAAACAAAAGTGCCTCTCAGCCAACAAATGAGTGAAAAAAGATCCCAACAGGTCTTTTAATTCGCAGATGCTTGAAATAAGTGAAGATCAAAAGCTTTTTTGCAGACTGCTTTTCCCTCTGGGAGACATTTGAGCATGTTAAGAATAAGCATCATTTAAAAAAATTAATAAAACAAGTTGGATTTTCAATATGTTCCAAAAAATAGGTTTGCACAAATATTGTGCCATCTTGTGCTGTTCATCTTATGCTTTTAGACACCCAATGAATAGTTCTTTCCTACATCCAACCCATGCTGTTTGTACATACAGACTTTTGTAGAACATCTTAATTTAACCAGGAAGATCATTACCATGCAACACATTTATATATTGCAGAAAGCCCCACAAAAAGGTATCTGTGTCCTTGCAGATAAGAATGTTCCCATTTAGATTAACTGAAAGAAAAACAAGCCTAACAATAGATGTTGCCTTTAAAAAATAAATAATCTGATTTTCAAATAACATCCCAAAGCCACTATGGGAATAGCTGTCATTCTGTCAAATAGAGTTGGCCTAGTTTGCAGTGGAGCATCTTAAATGGCAAGGGCCAAATGCGTGTTTAAAATTCCCAGTTGAGTTGTTTCTTCTGGAGGCATATGGACTGTCTGACCATCTCTTTCACTAAGATTACAGTCAGTATCTTCTGTTTTGTTTTTTGGAATTACTTACACCCAACTAGGACCATCTTTAGATAAAACTATGAAGGAGATAAGGCTTGTTTAAAGTATCCCCTAATCTACCTTTTAGCATCCTCCTCTGGGAAGCTTGTTGTGTGCCCCACTTCTGAGAGGCAGTACCTGGTTTATTGCCTGTCACTCTAGCTGATGACCCCAGTATACTCTGTTTAACCACCACCACTCACATCTTTGCTCCCCACACATGTTCTGGAACATCCCTTTCACCTTGTCTTTCATTTGTGCTTACCTGACTGAGTTCCATTTTCCCAGGGTGATTTGAGGCTAATGTGATAAAGTAATGACTGATATTGGGTAAGCAAAACATTAGCATTTAAATAGGGACCTTCTGGAGGAGATGCACTTAACAAGGAAGAGGTCTTCAGAAGGAGCAATTTCAGACATTATGACAGGACCAGGTCAGAGATAATTTTGTCAGATGGGGCCTTGAGGTTATGAGCAGGGGCAGCCCTAGTTTCTAGCCTTTCTCTCAGTCAGGATTTCAAACATTTATGGCAGGATCCCAACAGCTTTTACAGGACTTTTGACATAAGTACTTTGACCCAAGAACATTTCCCCCTGCTCCTTGACAGGCTCCACCTTTCCTCCTTCAGAGAAGTATACTGTTCTTGAAGCAATTGAAAATAGAACCTCTCTAGCAGTTGGAAAGGAAACATGAGTATAAACGTGGCAAATGAACATTTTCAAAAGGCCCTAAATCCAGGGCCTCTGCATCGCATAGCTCCAGGGTGCTATCCGCATAGAATCACAATGATCCTTGTCTCCTGGAGATCTGAACACAGAAGGCTGTGCAGGAATCCTGATTTGTGCTTGGGGCTCCTGAACAGAAAGAAGTGCGTTCTACTCAGCCTAATCAGGACCACGGATAAGTTTTTACTCTCCCTTTTTCCGTAGGTGCAATGTAAGTATCCTGATTTAGGGCTCAGTGCTCACCATCATCCTTTTACCCCCTGAAATACTGAGAAAGTAAGAGGTTGCTACATGAACCACAAACTACAAGGGGTGCTTTGGGACCATTTAACAAGTCTGCCTAAAGAATACCTGTATGAAAGGGGCACTGACTTAAGGCTGGTTACTTTATTATCTTTATTAATATATTCAATGTCCTCTCCCTGGTTCTTTGGATAAGGATGATGGGTGAGACATCTGTTCCAAAGCTGTTCCATTGAATGGCGATTTTGATGACTTAATGCCTTTTCAGACTTCTGCTGCCACTGCTGTTCTTTGGTTTTGATTTTCAAGCAGCTGAATGGAATCTCTAAGCCTTCCATTATGTCTGCCTTTTTTTTTAATTCTGAAGAAATAATTCAGAACACGTCAAGGACAAATGCTTGAGTTATAGAAACATTTTTTATTACCATTATTATTACAAAGCAACCCAAAAGATCCTTTAATTTCTTTGATTGTTTAAAGTAGCTCTGTAGAAACATGACGTCTTAGATGTGAAGAGAGTTTATAATTGAGCACAAGTCTGAATGCCTGGACAATGTAGTGGGTTGCTGGGATTCCCAGGGACTCTGGAAAGTGAAAGAGGTCAGTAAAAGTTTATCAGAATTTGATAGCAGCCTCCATACAAACATCCAGATAAAACTACAGCCAGTTACTATGTATGGCTTATTATGCACACACACCCCCCAACTCCTCAAATTCTGTGGAGATTTAAATCTTTCATCTAGAATAAAGATTTGTAGCATAATGACCCGATTTAGCTACAAAGAAGAAATAAATCTGACAGCTGGGACCAGAAGAAGTATTAATCTCCAAAGTTCACGTGAGTCTTTGTTTCCCCCTTTCAGTTTTTATGCAGCAGGGGCAAAAAAAGAGTGAGCAACTCTGTGTTTCAGTTCAAATTACATTGCTTGGAAGAAAAAGCACAGGGAAACGGGGAGTGGGTGTTAGATAGAGTTGAAAGAAAGATTTTCCATTCTTTAGAGACAGAGTAACCGACAGGAGAGTGAAGAGATGGAGCTGAGCTAGTCCGTGCCATGGTCTGTCCAGGGCTGCAGAGAGAAGCAGGTGGATAAGAAGGTATTCAGCAGAGGAGCACCGTGGGCACCTGGATACGGTTTCAGTTTACCCAGGCATACTTTAGTGGGGCATTTCACTATGTGAAGTCAGAAACTGAATGGATAATTATTCTACTTTTCAGGTTCAGATTTGACCCCTGTCACACACTGACCCCAGGTGAAGACAGAGCCCACTCCCTAGTTGACCAAAGGATGGGTTCTGATCTAAGCCCTCCGAAGCAACCTTGGCTTCTGGATATATGACCTGTTCAATTAGCTTTCTCTGTGTTTTATATATATGGAGAGTTTTGGCTCATTTCTCCACTTCTGCCTTTGCTCGCTGTGAAAACACATTATAAAATATAATCGTCTGCGAGTGATTCTAACAATTCTAACTGACTGGCTATTATGTAAGAGAAAAATCATACAGTTTTAAAGAACTTTAACTTTTGAAAGTGAAGTGAGTACCACACGCTGCAAGAGAGTGTATTGATTTAATGGTCACACATAATCCTGTAAAATTAGTCATGAAACAGACACTAATTTTAAAGAATAGTGCTGCTATTAAAATGTATCTCTGCACAGCTGTAGGGCAAACAGATTTGATTCCCCCAGGGGGAAACTGAGAGGTCTGTACAATTTTTGCCAGTCTCTGAACTTACTATGTGTGTTAGTGACAGTTTGAATACTTCAGGTCATATGACTTGGATTTCTAAGCAAATTCTCTAGGATCCCAAAGAAATAAGCAATAAAAATTGCCCTCCTGTGTTTTTAGTTAACTTCCTTTAGATCTCATTGAGCCAAGAGTCAAATCCACAATGAGTAAATGTGTTGAACATTGTCAGAGAGCTGTATTAATGTACAAAGGCCCACTTTAAAGGTCATAAAGTATTCTCTCACATGGGTGATGAATAGCAGTTTGGAATTTCCTTGGCTCTGTTATACTGTGTACTGAGGTGATGGTAACGTTCATCATGGACAGCCTGTCTTGGCTCATTTGACTAAATGAGAGGCTAAGAATCGAATTCTCTGCTATGGCAGGGTCTTATAGATAAATCATGAGATTTTCTCTAATGATGTTTGCAAAGGATCAGTTTTAACATTAGAAGCTATGGCTACCAGTTGTAACAAGTGTTCAAAACGGAGGTTTGATCTCAGTGAAACTGTTACAATTTCATCCAAGACCTGTATGACTAGAATAGGAAATCTAACCCATAGGGCTACCAGATGTCATAGGGCAGTACTTTGAAGGTATAGGTTAGGATTTAAAATCTTATTGGTAAACTGTAAAAGTAGAAAAAAGCAGAGGAGGTCTGGTAACGACAAGATCATAGTATCAAATCTGTAGAGAAAAAAATTTGTACAAAGATCAGATAGGAAATAACAGCTGGTATACATTACCAGCAGAAAACAATTTGCACACTTGTCTAATTATTTTCTGTTTTGTTGTTCCATCGTTTTATAATTTAGCATGCTGTCTGGTAAGTCTTCTTCCAAGCCAGCTGGTGGCCCAAACTTATAAGGAATTTGCTTATTTCCCCATCTCGGCTTTTGAAGCAAAGGTTGTTTTGAGGTAGGGCTGTGAGAATCCAAATCCTGCAAAATGACAGCTCACAGTGAAAGGTAAAGAAGGCTGATGCTATAGAATCTCCCATTATGAAGCAGCCTGGGGCTATTTAATGTAGGGGCAAGTAGCCTACACATCTAATAGTCATGAGGTTACTACTATATTAAAGCATAGAACAATAATTAATTATTTTTACAGTGCAAACACAAAGTCATCATGAAAATGTGAAATGTTCAGTAAAAGTTTGGGCTCTTAAGAGAGTAAATATATCTGCGTAGAACTTATTCTCTAATGACCCTGGATAAATGCACTGACTTTGCAGTCTATTATTACTATTACTTTTTCATAGATAATACTAAAGTAAAGTTTAGGATAGCTCTGACACAAACAATCATACGCCTTAAAGTAGTAGGGACTAAACTGATAATTAAAAAAAATTTTTTTTAAATATGAAATTTATTGCCCAATTGGTTTCCATACAACACCCACTGCTCATCCCAACAGGTGCCCTCCTCAATACCCATCACCCACCCTCCCCTCCCTCCCACCCCCCGTCAACCCTCAGTTTGTTCTCAGTTTTTAAGAGTCTCTTATGTTTTGGCTCCCTCCCTCTCTAACCTCTTTTTTTTTTCTTCCCCTTCCCCGTGGTCTTCTTAAACTGATAATTTCGAAGGCAGAAGTAGTTAGATGGCTTTAGATGTTTTAAGTGTTTCCTATCTTTATCACTTCCATCTTCATATGGCAAATTTAAAAATTTAAAGCATGCACAGAAAATGAGAGAAAAAATAACTTCCTGTTTATTGTACTGATATGTTGAATAAAAAAATAGGTAAAAATGATTCTCCCAGCTGGTTAAGTGATTTCCGACTTGTGTCATCTCTTTCAAATGTGACCTTTTCCATAGTTTCTGATAGGATAAATAATCTTGGAACCTCATTTTGAAACAAGTATTTCAAGCAAAATAGAAAAAAAACCCACTCTAGGATAACTATTTTAAAAATCTTGATCTGTATGGTTTGCTGTTGGAAGCAGTTCCTCACTTTAGGGAAAACCAACCAGTCATACACATCCATGAATAAGCTGCAGCAGCATGGTATCTCGTTGAATATAGCAAATGTTAGTGACCATTCACAGTGGCAATTATAAATAGTTCTTAGTAACTCTTGTGCTCTCTGTGCAAACAGTTTGTTAGATTAGGACCAAGTGTGTTGGTGACATGAGTCAAGAAAAATGGGATGTGCATTCTAACACAAGGGAGCCTTCTCCAGGCCATTACAGAGAAAGAACACTATTTTTCTTTGGCTTTAGCACAAACTTGTCTTTGACAAAATAACCAAAAGAACTTCAAATCCCAGCTAACTGAAAGCCAAAGAAATAAAAGTTCACTACTGCCCCTATATTTTGGCAGTTTCCTTGTTCCATCTTCATAGTGTAGATTCTATTATCAGAATTAAAGACTTCCTTTGTTCTGAACCAAGGACTTGGAACTGTGCACTGGGTCAAAAATGTAAGCTAATTCCACCTGCTGTCTTTCATCTTGTTGAAAATTGCTAATGAATACCCATATTCCTTCTCTTACGATGGAGTTAAATCCTGATAAACCCATTGTAGGTTGAAAATATTGTAAGTCAAAAATGCTTTTAATATACCTAACCTACCAAACATCATAGCTTAGCCTAGCCTACCTTAAACATACTCAGAACATTTAGCCTACAGTTGGGCAAAACCATATAACACAAAGCCTATTTTATAATAAAATATTGAATATCTCATGTCATTTATTGAACACTGTACTGAAGGTGAAAACAGAACGGTTGTATGGATACAAAATGGTTGTGTGTTGGTGGTTTACCCTTGTGATTATGTTGCTGACTGGGAGCTGCAGCTTGCTGCTACGGCCCAGCATCACAAGAGAATATAATACCACATGCTGCTAGCCTGGGAAAAGATCAAAATTCAAAGTAGGGCTTCTGCTGAATGTGTATCACTTTTACACCTTTGTAAAACTGAAAAACCAGAATTCAAACCATCTTAAGTAGGGGACTATCTGTATTCTTTAAATATTGAGTGATCGTAATCTAAGTTTTTTTTTTTTTTAATGTTTATTTATTTTTGAGAGAGAGAGAGAGAGAACGTGTGAGTACAAGTGGGGAGAGGCAAAGAGAGAAGGAGACACAGAATCCAAAGCAGGCTCCAGGCTCTGAGCTGTCAGCACAGAGCCCATTGCGGAGTTTGAACCTACAAACCATGAGATCATAACCTGAGCCGAAGTCAGACACACAACTGACTGAGCCACCCAGACGCCCCTTGAGCGATCTTAATCTAATCTAGTACAGAATGTGTTTTCAAAGTGGTAGGTTGTGAGATACTGATAATGGGGTCCTTATAAAATAAACACTGGAGTAACAGAGCTAGTTTTTTTTCCTTTATGTTCTCTGCAGGCACCAGTTCTTTATGAGTATTCAATAAATATTAAGTAATTAGGTTTATAGCTATGGAAGCACAGCCAAAGGCTAAGTGGGTTTTCAAGGTTGTAAAACATGTTAGCAAGGAAACCTGGGATTGAAATTAAGAGTTTTTAGCCTCTTCCTGGGGCTTGGGTCACTATGTCCCTCTATTTTCTTAATCACGTATAACCATTGGGTTCCTTAGCAAGTCCTAATCCAGAGCTCAGTTAGGCAAAATTTGGCAACCTCCAGGCAATGTCCTATTTTTCAATGGGAGAACATATTTACTTCCAGCTGGATCACATCAAGACAAGCCATTTCTCTTATAGCTCCATTCTTGCCAAAAGACTGGAAAATAACTTATTAGTGAGTCTAACACGTCAAGAGCCACAACAACAGCTGCACTGAATATAGCACACACAGGATGACTGGATGCTGTGAAACTGGGTTGACTGAAACCAATGCAATGATAATTCCAGGCCTCACTTTGATCTTTTCAAGTGGAGGGCAAGTCAGAAGGAAACTAATGCCTACATGATCAGATTGACTAAGCTTTCCATTTGCGTTATCCTTGTAACCTTTGTGTAAGTACTACTTGAGATCATATTTAAATTAATAATAGAGGCTTATGACTGAATCTTATTTTTAGGACCTCTCTATAGTTCACATTTCAAGATTTTTAATTAGGCCAAATAGCATATTGGGAATATAAACTCAGTTTAAAAATATATGTATATTAGTTAATAAATTCAAATATTCTATAAGATCAAAGTGAAACAAGTTCAAATAGTACACTATTTGTAATATGCACTGCCATCACACTGCTGAATGTTTGGTGATTTAATGAATTGAGTAACTTAGAATTTATATCATTTACTAAATATACATAAGTGGTACAGTTTTCATACAATGAAAATTGCTTTTCAGCCAGCTGGCAATAGCATTTATGGAAAATCTTCAGTGTCCTGGACAAAAGTAAAGAATGAAGAGGGAAAAATTCCAATACTTTACTATTTCATTTTTTTTTTTTTTAGAAATTGTTGTTGCTTGTTTAACAAAAAGATTTAAAAGTAGAAAGTAAATGCTGCACCCAATCACGTAAGTGCTTACATTCAAACTTTTATAGTTTAGAATAGGAAAATCTATTACTATTATTAAAATTTGAATTTATTTCTAATTTGGTCCAATTATGGGAACTACTATACATCTTCTCAACAGTGTTTCAGTGGCATACACACAGTCTGACTGTTGAGCAGACATTTAGAAATATTTATTGAAATATAATGATTCATATTTGTGTGCCATATAAGCACTAGTCCTGGATGTATTGTATAGCTAAACTAATTATAATATAAATAAATAAAAAGAAATTAAAATTCCAAAATAATTTTTGATGGCCTAGTAATGTAAGTAGTTTTGATTTTAATTGTTATTGAAAAACAAAAAGAGAAATTAACTGCAGTAATAATAGTATAACAAAATAAATGAATGCTATTATTTAATAGATGTTGTACTTTATACACACTGTCTCATTGAATAGTACAGTAACCCAATGAATACTCTTAATGATTTTTTAGGTGATAAAACAAAGTGCCAAAGAGAGTAATATCACTTAACTAGAAACTGACAGGGACAGGCTTTGAGCTCAACCCAGTATGACTCTAAAACCTTTTTAATGCTCTCCTGTGTTAAATGTTGACAGATATTAGAGAGGTGGATTCCAGTCTGGAGCACGACATATATATCAGAATGAAAGCTTTCATTTTATTATTAAGCACAAGTGTATTTAATAAGTTGGAGTAGATGTTATTTGCTCACTCATTTGCCTGAAAGATGAGTAGAAGGAAGATGAAGTACAGAAACAATATCTATATGAGTCTGTAGGTAGTTTTATTCTTAAAAGTACACAGATGCTGGCGGGTACTTATTTTGTAAATTTGTTTTCTGAATATGTGCCATTAAACTCTAGCACCCCTTTCATTGAAAAAAAAAAGTATGGCTGTATTTATATATCTTATAGAAATACTTTGGAGTTTAAAGGTTATCCCCCAAAAGTGTGATTTTAAGATTGATAATAAATGACTATACTAATTTTGGGTTGCTTTGTACAATATTGAGAGGATCTTGAAGAAGAAATGAAATGCCCTGCATAGCAACTCTTAGTATGTTTATTTTTTTTTTTTCAGTTAAAGGTAGAGAATTGCCTGGAAATTACAGCTTTTTTAAAGCTTGTCTATTAAGTGAAAATGCCTGAAAAATTATTTGTCATGAAGGAAGACAGCAAGGATAGCAAATGAGTTTCAATTCTATTGCCAACTCCAGTTCATTAATAGTTGCTCTCTGGAAAAGCATTGTGTTGAGAAGGATTCTGAGTCTATGTCTGAGCTCAGGAAAGAAGGCTGTGACCTATTAATGATGTGTACCATGGGTGAAAGATTTGGGCATGATCACATGTGCGCCTTATATTACTTTGCTCGACCAATGTTTTTTTTCTCCCTCTACTAATTTATCATGTTCTCATTAGATATGAGATCACTGGAGACAGAGACAATGGTTACTTCATTTTATAGGGTGATCAATTGTCCTGCCTTGGTAGGGTTTGATGGGTTTTCCAGGATATGGGAATTTCAGTGCTAAAATGGGTAGAGTCTTAGGCAATTGGTAACCCTAATTTTTTTTGTGGGGGAGGGAGCTGTAAATACTCTTTTAAAAAATTGTTAAAAAACATTTTTAAAGTTTTTATTTAAATTACAGTTAGTTAACATACAGTGTAATATTAGTTTCAGGTGTACAATATAGTGATTCAACTATCATCCATTTTTAAAAATTTTTATTTATTTTTTAAAATTTAAAAAAAAATATTCATTTTTGAGAGAAAATGAGCCAAGGAGAGGCAGAAAGAGAGGAAGACACAGAATCTAAAGCAGGCTCCAGGCTCTGAGATGTCAGCACAGAGCCTGACATGGGGCTCGAACTCACAAACTGTGAGATCATGACCTGAGCTGAAGTTGGACGCTTAACCAATTGAGCTACCCAGGTGCCCCCGTCATCCTATTTTTAAAAACTATAGCTGAACCTTGAGCAACATGGGATTGAACTGCACAGTTTCACTTATATATGGACTTTTAAAAAATGAATACAGCACAGTACTGTAAATGTATTTTCTCTTCCTTATGAGTTTCTTAATAACATTTTTTCTCTAGCTTTATTGTAAGAATACAGTGTATAATACATATACAAAATATGTGTTAACCTACTGTTTATGTTATCAGCAAGGCTTCTGGTCAAGAGTAAGTTAAAGTAGTTAAGTTTTGGGAGAGTCAAAAGTTATATGAGAATTTTCAACCACATGAGTGGGTGGTGCCCCAAACCCTTGAATTGTTCAAGAGCCAATTGTATTTATTTTGAAATAATTATAGGCTCATAGCAAGTTGCAAAAAATAGTACAAAATCTCATATACTCCTCCCCTAGCTTCTTCCAATGGTGACATCTACTAGAGCTATATTGCAATACATACCCTACTTTTGTATACCTGTCATTGTCAAGTGTCTATAGAGACACTCAGCAAAGAAAAAAGATCCATTGATGGATATGGGGATAAATGAATACTGGTGTCAGATGAGACGTTCTCTATCTGTATTCTTACTAGCTATATTCACCTCCTTTCCATAAAGAAAGAGGATTAAGTGTTCCCAAAGCTTAGAAATTATCCATAGATGGGGTGCCTGGGTGGCTCAGTCAGTTGGGCTTCCGACTTCAGCTCAGGTCATGATCTCAGGGTCTGTGAGTTCGAGCCCCATGTTGGGCTCTGAGCTGACAGCTTAGAGCCCGGAGCTGCTTGGAATTCTGTTTCCCTCTCTCTCTGTCCCTCACCTGCTCATGCTCTGTTCCTGTCTCTCTGAAAAATAAATAAACGTTAAAAATTTTTTAAAAAAATTGTGCAAAGATTGCATAAGAAGCACTTCATTTATCACAGGAAATGTGGGGAAAACATAAAATCCTTTTTAAACTGGCCTGTGCACAAAGGAAGTTGGGATTATAAAATGGACATGGAACTGTGACCTTTAAAAGAAAGGCCTGGCACAGTGATTCAAATCTCAGTTCAATAATGCAAAACGGAGTTTTCTTCAATTTGTATGTAGGCAGTTGAAAACATACATCCTAGTAGATTTGAAAGTACACTCAGTGTGGTATAGTGTACTATGTAGTATAGAAGATAGAAGCAGAGAGAAGATGGCATCTTTGAGGGTGCTAGTGAATCAAGGTTCAGTGTGATATGGACAGACAGTGGAATTTTCTTATCTTGGTAGGAGTTAAGTAGACTGCAAGTGATCTGGGATGCTTTTTGCAGAGTACAGTCATATATTTGTTTTGGTCTTTAGAAAATCTCAGTTTGGAAATTATCCATGTAGGAATAACACGAGTCAGTAATTTAAACTTATGGCAAAATCGTAGTTTTATTTCTCTGAAACCATCATGTGCAAACACACGCACACAAAAAACATCCAGGAGACTTTAGTGCTATAGGCAAAGTTTGCTTAAAACTTAGAGCATCTAAAAAATGTGTTGTAAGAAAATTGATCACTTTTCTCCTTTTTCTGTTGATATTTAATTTTGAGCTCCTTTATCTAACTTCCAAGCTCATCCTGGTTCTTGTTCAAAACCCAAATCCATATCCCTTGGATCTTGAGACTTATTCTATCTTGTCTTTGACCTCACAATGCCCTTTGACCTCTAGTATTATTCATCTTCGCCTTTAATTTTCCTTTTTAATTTGTTTCCCTGCATTTTATCTTCTCTGTTCACCTCCCCATAGTTGCTGCAGGGAGAGCCATGTAAATCATTTTATTATAGGCCTTTCTCTTCATTGTGTGATTAAACTTCTTTGAAGTCTATGAAATTGGACACTAAATGACCTGTAAGAAATTAAAGGGTACTGGATTTCATTATACTGGTGCCCAAAAGATAGTCCTTTAAACTGATTAGGAGAAATTTTGCCTTCCATTAATAGACTGAAATCAAAGTTGGCTGTGTGTTCCTAACAAATAGGTTAAAGTCTAGTCTTTCTTCTTAGAATTCTATATATGTCATATCTTTCCATATCTAATGCTTGGATCAGGGCAGAGGGTGAAGAAAGACAAATGAAGGGGCATCAAACCTACTCACTAGCTCTATCAAACAGGTCACTGGTTCTAGCTGCTGGGCATCTTGCTCCAGAGAAGGGGGAAGCAAAAGAAAATTATCCCAGCTAGTCCCGTGTGAAGGAGCAAAGCTGCACAAAAGGGAAAAATACATGTTTGCTCACATTGTGTCCACACATGCACTAGTGTGATTGAAGTTAACTGAAATCAAAGCCAAAGAGAGTAAGACACACTTCACGAATGTTTTCACTTCTGTAATTCCATTCTGTGTTCTGGCTAGTTGTGCTGCTGAAATTCAGGCAGCTGCAGTTTTTAGCCTGGTATTTTCCTCACTTTCCAGATCCCCACTGGCATAACATTCCTTAGAGATTGATGGGACTAGATGCCCTGCATCTGGGGGGTGAGGGGTGGCCCGCCTGCAGGGGGTTCCTGTATCAGGAGCATACACAAGTGGCTTGCCTGCCTCTACACTCCTGGGAGAGCTGGGGTTCCCAGCTTCCTTTGTGTGAAAGGAAAGAATAGAGCTGATTTACGGAGTAAATAAAATATCAGAGGAAGTAGAGAGGCTAGCTGTTACTTATAGCTAAGAGAGATTTATGAGATTACACAGTAACTGAACCTAAACTTTAAGCTGTAGTCATTATGGTCTACATAGTTCCATACCTCATTAGAGGGAAAAATGTGGAGAATGGAGAACACTAAGTCCTTCTGTTAAAGAAATGTTTCTGGTCTTGGTGCAGATGTGATCCACAATCAAAAGAACATTCTACATTTTTTATAGCATCTTTCCATAGCAGGTTTCACTAGAGACTGTAAATCTTACTCTAACAGAGTTGAATGGAAAATCCTCTATTTTATGTTTGGAGAAACTGAGGCTCAGAGGCAGCCAGCACTTTAAGGTGTACATAAGAAGCAAATGGCTGAGGCAAGAGCACCTGGAAATTTTATTTTATTTCTAGTCTGTTTTTACCTCTCAAAAAATTCAGTGAATAAGAAAAGAGAAAAAAAAGCCTTACTGGATTCATTGATATGCCAGGCAGCACCTCACGTTCAATTCTATTTCAAAAGCTTTTCCCCCTATAGCAGTGATAGATTCCACAAGTCTTGGAGCAAGTTAAGGGACCGAAGGGTGCTTGTGGGTACAGTGAGCTATTTTGAGTGTGCTTTTGGAAAACTGAAATTACTGGAGCCAAATCTGCCAAGGCTCAATGTTACACTTGTTTTATAAGGAGAAGGATTCATGTAAATCCAGAGGTATGTGGCTCAAGAAGTGGACAAAATTAGAGGCAGTCTGATCTACATACTAACACGGTCTTGAACGCTAAATCCTTGCTACTCAAAGTGTGGTTTCTGTACTAGCATCAGCATCATCTGAGTGCTTGTTAGAAATGCAGAGCCTTGGGGCACCTGGGTGGCCCAGTCCGTTTGGCCTCTGATGTGGGCTCAGGTCATGATCTCAGGGTTTGTAAGTTCCCAGCCCCGCATCGGGCTCTGTGCTGACAACTCAGAGCCTGGAGCCTGCTTTGGATTCTGTGTCTCCCTCTCTCTTTGCCTCTCCCCAACTTGCGCTCGCGCGCGCACGCTCTGTCTCTCAAAAATAAATAAACGTTAAAAAAAAACCCCAAATGCAGAGCCTCAGGTTCCATCTCAGACATACTGAGTCAGAACATGCTTTGTAAACAAGATCCTGAGGATTTGTACACACATTAAAATTTAAGGAGTGTTATGCTGGCTGGCACTAAGGAACGGATCAGACCTGGGCAGGACAGATGAGATTCTGGTGCTGACTTGGTGTTGTGAATGTAGATTTGAGACGCGTAGTGAAGAGCACGGATGCTAAGTAGGATGACCCAGGTGAGTACTTGTGAGCGTTCACAGAATCCAATAGGAAAGGGAAGGTAAGAATAGTCAGCCAGTGATGCACAGGGACTTGGAAATGGGGAAGTTTGAGAGCATCTTCCTGGAGCCAGCCAGCAAGCACTGGGGGTAGGGGAAGAGATAAGTGAGGAGAGAGTCAGAGGAGGTAAGAGGAGAAAGACAGCTCCCAGAAGATAGCATAGAGAATGAGGTTGTTTTGTCTGAAAGAAAGCCATGCTTGGAAAACTAGGCAAACTGAAGAGGTTGAGGGGGATCCATGGTTAGAAGGGTTTTGTTGATAAAACCCATATACTGATACAGTGGAACAAGCAGTATAAGACCTTCTCTAGGGTGGTCCCATCTATATTTAACAGGAATTTTCCTTAAGGCAGATGGATCCTTGGTTTGGCCTCTAACAGTGGCATTTTTAAGTCATGTTGACTTATTTGCTTCCATTCCATTTAACCAAGAAATTAGTTTCTTGGGCATATTGTTACTGCATCTGAAAATAATTAACATTTATTTATTTGTTTGTTTGTTTATTTGTAATTAACATTTTAAATGAGCACTGGAAATATATGAATAAATAGGAAGCTGTTAAATTACAGGCCGAGCTTTTGGTATTACAGGCCAATTTACAGTCTAGCTCCTGACATTGTGCTCGCTAAAATTACAAATGTTAATTTATAAGGAAGATTTTGTTTCAGAAGCAATTAAAAAAATTGGTCCTAAGCTTACTTAAATCCAACCTCCTCATCCCCAGAATAGAATTAGTCATATTTGAAATTAGTAACCGAAAACTTAATCCTAACCCTACATCTGGCACTTCACTTCTTGTGATTGCACTCAGTTTCAGATAGAGAAATGTATGCATTAAGCCTGATCTCATTTTACACACTATTTTGTAAGCTTTCTTTATCTGGAAATAGAAGACCAATTTAGTCTTTGGGCAGCGTTAATTATAAACCAGACTCAAGCACCATGCTTGCCTTTGTAGGATGAGGAGACGTAAAGTTTCTTTGGAGGCTGGATTCTTTTAATGAGATAAGTACAGGGCTGTTTCTATTTGTAACTAAGTTGTTTAAGGAGAAAAAAAGCCTTTGAATTCCACAGATGAGCCCCGGCTAGAAAGCACAGACATAACATTGTCTTCTGTGCACTCTGACCCCCAAGGAGCAGTCTTTTTGAATGAATGAAGGCTCAACTTCTTGTAAAAGTGACCATGATTAATACATATAATACAAATCCGTAATACTCCACCTTATTTGCTAAAGGGAAATTCCAAGGGATAGACTGAGCAGGAGTCTATAGAGCCATGTAGCTGCTGCTGAGTACTGATAAAACTCTGCAAGTTGTTCAGCACATGAGGGAACAGTTCTTAGCAAATACAGTACTAATTAAGCATCAAGTTATCTAATAAAAAGGATGGGTATATTTTGGAGGAGGTGAGCAGGAGTGGGGAAAGAACAGAAAGTTCATATAGGATGAAGTTCGTAATCTATACTTGAATAATCCGTTCTGGATTCATCACCAATTTTTGAGAGGAGAGGGGTCAACTATGTCTACAGATCACTGCTTTTTCTGCTCAGTGGTGGAGTTAGTTGTAGAGTTAGGATATCCATGTATCCAGACTTGGTCATAAACAGACATTTTATAATAATCTAATTAATTTAGCTACTTTGTCACTTTTAATTTTCATTTCCATAAAGAGGAAGGAGAGTTGCTGAAGATGTAGGCAGAACTGATGACACTCAGTAAAGAGAAGCTCTGCATGATGAGATTTTTGTTTGGCTCTGGCTATAATCTACTCATTCTTTTCCTTTGCTCTTTTGGAAAAGACAATGCTAAAACATTTGTATTTACTGTGTAACAATTGTACCGTTTATTGAGCACTTAATATGCACTAAGTCCTTAATGTGTATGTTAAGGGCAAACAACTTGTAAGTGGTGGAGTTAGCACTCAAACCCTGATTTATTTGTGACCAGAGACTGTGCTCCTAACATCCATGCTAGTCTGTGTATCATAGAACAAAGGCTTTGGGCTTTTCAACTGAAACATACCATTTAAATAAGAATGATTATACTTTCCGATATAATTAGGTTGTTCCTCATTGTCCTCCATCTATAAATTGAAGTATTTCCTGTCATCTAGTAGATTTTCTCACATGGCAGGTCTACTTATGTTCCCTTGTGGTCTCTAAATTCTCTTTCCCATATACTCTAGTAAAACAAACCTCTCTTGGGTCCATTAAGTTTCTCTTCTTTTATTTTTTCTACTCTGCCCTCCCTTCATTTTCCCACATCAAACTAGACACTAAATGAGAGCGTAGATGTGAAAGTATATTGAAAAGTTAGGAGGAAATCAAACATAAAGCATTATGATTATGTCTGAAACAGATGTATTCTACATCTGCTCAACAAAACTACCCCTCTCTCTCCAATCAAGACACTCAGCAAAAATCTTTCTGGAAATCCAGAAGGAAATTCCAGAAGGCACAAAGGCTATGAATCAGGCACACGAGCTGCCAAGTCAGTCAGTGTTAAGACAGGTTATGTGTGTAAGTACACCTTAAACCTAATGAAGGCCAGTTTCTAGGGAAAGGTTGTGAAGAAATTTTGGAGGAGAGTTAAATACTGTATCACCTGAAAGCTGTTCCATGACCAAGAGGTTAAAGAGCCTTCTTTTCCCAAGAGAAATGAGTAGTCTCAGTATGACAGCATATAGATTAGCTAAAACAGGGTGAATGAGGAAATTAAAAAGTTACACAAAAAAGAATACAAGGCTCACGAGTTCTGTTTCAAGAAGAAGCAATACACAGGTTTTTTTTTGTTTTTGTTTGTTTGTTTGTTTGTTTTTAAGAAAAATTGGTTGCTAAAACCAAAGCTTTCTCTTGGTTTGTATACTGGATACCACAACTAGTTTGGGAATAATATGGGAGGAATAAATCAGTAAAGATTAACTAAATGCTTATCGTGAGTGGCTATGAAATCTCAAATTGGATGCACTTTGGGATTTATCTTTTTAAAATTTTATGCCCTCATTGGTGCTTTGTGAGTCATGCCAAGTGAATCACCACCTACATGTTCTCAGATTTCTTCCATGCCCTCTAGTCATAACCTTGTTATTTAAAAAATAATTTTTTTTAGTATTTATTTTTTTTTGAGGGCAAGAAACAGAGTGTGAGCAGGGGAGGAGCAGAGAGAGAGAGGGAGACACAGAATCCGAATCAGGCTCCAGGCTCTGAGCTGTCCGTACAGGGCCTGACATGGGACTTGAACTCACGAACTGTGAGATCATGACCTGAGCCGAAGTTGGGTGCCCAACCCACTAAGCCACCCAAGTGCCCCCATAACCTTGTTATTTATGGGGGCTAAAATTTTGTTCTATTCACATGATGATTTATAATTTATAGACAGCACAGGAACAAAAGTACTAAATGACTGTTCATAGCACCAATGTCTCTTCCAGAAGGTTCTTCCTTACCTTGCTCTAGAAATGCTCTCTAGTTCTGTTTTACACTTCATTTCGCTGGTGAAGATCAGGAAGGTCTTGGTCAGTGAAGTGTTCCATATGGCAATGAAGATACCACAAAATGTTTCATTTTTGTGAATCTCTATTTAGTTTGTAATGAACTTGTTTTAAAGACCGCTAACAGAAGTCTTTCGAATGAACTAGTTATTAGGAATGAAGAAATGAAACCTACTTATTGTTTTGTAAATGTAGGTTTTGTCCCTAGGTAAAACTTGAAGCATGTGTTATTGCCTCTGTTATTCATGCATCTCACCTTCCTGCACCCTGCACCCCTTTCTTCTGTCCTGACACCTCAGCTTTCCAGGACTCTTATGTTACCCAGGCATACATACTTTCTTTGCCTTTGACTTTTCTGGCTGCAACACAATGATTATATCAACTATAATCAGTCATTCAAATAATTTAATTCACATGAACCACGTTGAATAATAAAATGTTTATGGATATTTTAAAAAGTTTTTAAATGTTTAGTATTTATTTCTGAGAGAGAGAGCGAGAGCGAGAGCGAGAGAGAGAGAGAGGCAGAGTGTGAGTGGAGGAGGAAAAGAGAAAGAGAAACAAAATCCCAAGCAGGCTTCAGGCTCTGAGCTATCAGCACAGAGCCTGATGAGGGGTTTGAACTCATGAACCATGAGATCATGACCTGAGCCAAAGTCAGACTCTTAACAGACTGAGCCACCCAGGCGCCCCAAGGTATTTAAATTTTTAAAGAGAAATCCTGAAGCAATATATGTTTATATAAAGGAATAAATCTAAATGTGATGGCCAGTAGAAGTGTTTGTGCCTAAATGAGTTGTGAGTAAACTTTTCACTCCGAAATTCACCTTTGAATTGGGAATACCCACAGAGACTCTGAAGAAAGAGAGGTTAAAGACAACTGTATTTTATATATACTAATGCTCTGGGGAAACATTTTTTGAGATGAGATGCTAATCTAGAGATGACTGACAGAACAGAACTTTTAAATAGAATATGTAACTGAAAAGAATATGTAACTATCTTAGCCCAGCTTTCCTAGAAAGCAAAGCATCTAAGGGGAAACTGGTAGTGTTTATTGTGGAGAGAGGTGCAATACCAAGGCAGCACAATGAGGGAGCAGGGGAAATGAGACTGGGTGGGAGGAGGTGCATTACTGAGCTTCATGAGAAACACTGCTTGGTATTAATACTGTGTCTCTGAAGGGTCCATTTAAAACCAGTCATCTTCAGGACAGTGCTGGAGGAAGGAAGATGAAGAATTTATCAGTTGAGCACTTCTGTCTCTTGCTCTTACTTTTTCAACTTGATTCTAGGGCATTAACTACCCTGCATTTCTGGCTTCTGTTACCAGGGAGGCTGAGATAGGTGGCTTCCCTTCAGTGAGAGGCTGAGGCTACACTGTAGGGAGAGGGAGCAAGGGGGGTCACGCATGGCTCAGTGAATCTAAGAGCCCTGTTAGTGATACTACGCGGTGGCTGTTGATACTGACAGCCACAAATAAAGATGGTAGTGGTGGTGAAAGAAAAAAAAAACGCAGTGTTAAAGCTAAGTTATATAGTCAAGGAGAGCCTTTTCAGGGGAGGTGAGCTGGTGCTGGATATCCAAAAGAGAGGAGAGAGGAGATTCAGAAACACAGAGATGCTGCTTCTTTGTAGTTTCAGGAGTGATGCTGGCATACGCTGTAATTAGATTCTAAGGCCCTTAATGACAGGCTCATATCCTTTTCCATTGTGTCACCCCAGACACCTAGCAGATAGCCTAGGGAAGCTGTAGACATCCTACTAAGCATTTATCGAATTAGGAATCAAACACTTTAAGTTGAACCAAGTTTGGTGCTCCTGGGTGGCTCAGTCAGTTGAGAGTCTGACTCTTGATTTTGGCTCAGGTCATAATCTCTCATGATCTCATGGTTTGTGGGATGGAGCCCCATGTTGGGCTCCACACTGTGTGGGGAGTCTGCTTAAGATTCTCTGTCTCCATCTCTCCACCCCACTCCCTCTCTAAAAAAATTATGAAATGAAATGAAATAAAATGAAATGAAATGAAATAAAATAAAATAAAATAAAATAAAATAAAATAAAATAAAAAGTTGAAGCAAGTTCGTCTCTTTGTTTACACATAAGTTTTGCCTTGGTAAATGAACTTGAGGCTTTTGTGTGTAGAGGCCAGGGCTATGCAGAGAATGTGATCTTCCTTAGGACAGAGAAGAAGCCAGCATTCCTTTGGAGGTGATATAGCATGAACAGTTAGAGTCAAACAAATTTGGGTTGAATGCTGGCTTTGTCACTTACTTGCAGTATAACCATGAGCAAGTTAGTTACTGTCTCAAAGTCTCACTTTTCCTCATCTGTACAATGAATATAATAATAGTAATTACCTGTGGGATTATTGGTATAAGACTAGGGTGTATATACTATCTGGACAGTTACTGTTGGCTATTATCACCATTGCTGTTATATGTTTTTCATGCTGTGGGTATTACAAAAGGTAAATTAGATGTGGTCTGACAAAGAATTCCTTTAAAATTTAAATTAGAAAAATTTTCTTATAGATCATATTTATACAACTCTTTATAGGAAAGTGAAATAGTAAAAAGAATTTGATTGGCAAGTCCTATATTCTTTTTCCTATTATTATTATTTAAGTTTTTAATTCCAGTTAGTTAACATATGGTGTTACATTAATTTCATGTGTATGATATACTGATTCAATAATTTCATACATCAATCAGTGCTCACCATGACAACTGCATTTTTTAATACCCATCACCTATTTAACCCCCACTGACCTTTCCTCTGGTAATCATCAGTTTGTTCTCTATTGTTAAGAGTCTGTTTCTTGGTTTGTTTCTCTCTCTCTCTCTTCTTTCCCTTTGCTTGTTTTATTTCTTTAATTCCACTTATGAGTGAAATCATATGGTATTTGTCCTTTCTCTGACTGACTTATTTCACTCAGCATCATACTCCCTAGCTCCAGCCATGTCATTGCAAATAGCAAAATTTTATTCCTTTTTATGGCTGAATAATATTCCTATATATATATATATACACATACATATACACCAAATCTTCTTTATCTGTTCATCAATCAATGGACACTAGGGATGTTTCCATATCTTGGCTATTGTAGATAATGTTGCTATAAACATTGGGGTGCATGTATCCCTTTGAATTAGTGCTTTTGTATTCTTTGGGTAAATAACCAATAGTGTGATTGCTGGATCATAGGGTAGTTATACTTTGAACTCTTTGAGGAATCTCCATACTGTCCTCCACAGTGGCTTTACCAGTTTGCATTCCCACCAACAGTGCAAGAGGGTTCTTTTTTCTCCACATTCTCCCCAACACCTGTTATTGCTTGTGTTGTGATTTTAGCCACTCTGGCTAGGAGTGAGGTGATATCTCATTGTAGTTTTGATTTGCATTTGCCTGATGATACGTGAACTTGAGCGTCTTTTCATGTGTCTGTTGGCTATCTGGATGTGTTCTTTGTAAAAGTGTCTATTCATGTTTTCTGCCCATTTCTTTACTGGATTATTTGTTTTCTGGGTGTTGAGTTTGATAAGTTCTTTATATATTTTGGATACTAACCCTTTATTGGATATGTCCTTTGCAAATATTCTCCCATTCTGTAGGCTATCTTTTAGTTTTGGTGATAGTTTCCTTCACTTTGCAGAGGCTTTTTTTTTGTTTTGTTTTTGTTTTTGTTTTTTCAATGTTTATTTATTTTCGAGAGAAAGGGAGAGGTGGGGAGGGACAGAGAGAGAGGTAGACCCAGAATCTGTCAGCACAGAGCCTGATACGGGGCTTGAACCCACGGACTGTGAGATCATGACCTGAGCCAAAGTCAGACATTTAACTGACCAAGCCACCCAGGCACCCCTGCGGAGGCTTTTTATTTTGATAATCCCAATGGTTTATTTTTGCTTTTGTTTCCTTGCCTCAGGAGACCTATCTAGAAAAAAGTTGCTAGGACCGATGTCAAATAAGTTACTGTCTGTGTTTTCTTCTAGGATTTTTATGGTTTCAAGTCTTCCATTTAGATATTTAATCCATTTTGAATTTATTTTTGTATACAGTGTAAGACAGTGGTCCAGTTTCATGCTTTTGCATGTTGCTCTCCAGTTTTCACAATACTATTTGTTGAAGAGACTGTTTTTTTCCCATTGGATATTCTTTCTGCTTTGTTGAAGATTAGCTGACCATATGACTGTGGGTTTCTTTCTGTTTTTTCTATTCTGTTCCATTGATCTATGTGTCTGTTTTTGTGCCAGTACCATACTGTTGTGATCACTACAGCTTTGTAATATACCTTGAAGCCCAGAATTGTGATGCCTCCAGCTTTGCTTTTCTTTTTCAAAATTGTTTCAGCTATTTGGGGTCTTTTGTGGTTCTATACAAATTTTAGGAGTGTTTGTTCTAGTTCTGTGAAAAATGTTGTTGGTATTACGGATTGCATTAAATGTGTAGATTGGTTTAGGTAGTATAGACATTTTAACAATATTTGCTCTTCTAATTCATGAGCATGGAATGTCTTTCCATTTCTTTGTGTCATCTTCAATTTATTTCATCAGTGTTTTATACTTTTCAGAGTACAGGTCTTTCACCTCTTTGGTCAGGTTTATTCCTAGGCATCTTGTTATTCTTGGTGCAATGGTAAATGGGATTGTTTTCTTAATATCTCTTTCTTCTGCTTCATTATTTGTGTATAGACATGAAAAAGATTTCTGTGGATTGATTTTGTATCCTGTGACTTTATTGAATTCACTTATCAGTTCTAGCAGTTTTTAGGTGGAGTCTTTCAGGTTTTCTACATATAGTATGTCATTTGCACGTAGTGAAAAGTTTACTTCTTTCTTATTGATTTGGATTCCTTTTATTTCTTTTTGTTGTCTGATTGCTATGGCTAGGAACTTCCAGGCTCATGTTGAATAAAAGCTTGATTATTTTTTATTACTCTGTTCTTCTAAGTCATTAATTTGTTCTTTTGCTTCTTCCAGCCTGCTATTCATTCCATCAAGCATATTTCCAAATTTTTTTTTATTGAGCCCTTTATCTCTGCTATGTTTTTCATTATTTCTGTATTAGTGATCTCACTGATGCCTTCTACTTTTTCCTCAAGTCCAGTGAGTATTTTATCATCATTACTTTAAATTCTCTATCAGGCCTGTTACTTATATTTGTTTTGCTTAGATCTCTGGCTGTGGCCTTGTTCTGTTCTTTCATTTGAGACAAATTTCTCTGTCTTCTCATTTGTCTAAGTCTCTGTGCCTGATTCTCTGTGTTAGAATTCTGAGTCAGCTACATCTCCTATTCTTGAGGGTAATGGCCTTATGAAGAAAAGGTTCCATAGTGCCCTGCCGTGTAGTGTCCCCTGTTCCCCAAGACCTGGAGCTTCCAGCAGTGTCTCCAGTGTGTGCTGCATGTGCTCTGTTTCTGTGTCTTCAGGCCAGTCATCTGCAGAGACTCTCTTTGCCTGTTGTGGGCAGTGTTTGGTCCCTAGCCTGAATGTGGTACATTTTACTAAGTGTTCTGGTCTGTTTGTGAAATGAGAGCAGTCTCCACTGCTGCTGGAACCAAGGTTCCACAAAACTCTGGGTGGGGAGACTTGGTGTTGACAGGGGTTTGGGCTGGTGTGCTGGGGGAGGGAACCCGTGCTGCTGGAACTGAAGCAAGGGTGACTGAGAAAAGCAGTTGTTCTGGAATGAGGGGCAGGCAGGGCTTGGTGTAAGCAAGTTAGGTAGTGTCAGCACTGTCCTGATTCTTGCAGGTGGCAATGTGCTAGTGCTGAGGGGCGGGGGAGGGAAATGGTGATGCTAGTTCCTTTTTTCCTGGAGGGGGTCTCGCCATGAACACTGTCTCTCTAGGACATGCTCTGAGAAGAGCAATTGACATTCCCATTGTGTGCCCCAGGTTTGTCTGCGCTCTGTTTGCCCTGCTTTCTCTTCAATAAGAGCCCCAGTGCCTCTGGGCTATATCCCAGCCAAGCCTACTGATCTTTAAAACTCTAGGCTTTAAGCCTCTCTGGTTGCCAGAACTCATAAAATTCAGCCCCTCTTGCTTTCCAACCCAATTGCCATGAGGATTCATTTTCTCTTTGTGCTCCTCTGAGTGCCAGTCTGTCTCTTGCCCTTCTCCATGATTTTGGCCTCCTCTCCACCATAGCAGCCACAATTCGTTTCTCTCCCAAGCAGCATCTCAGCACTTTTTGCCTTCTGTGATGTGACTTCTTTACTTTTAGTTGTGCTTTGTTCTGCCAGCCTTCCAGTTGATTTCTGGGGTACTTCGGGTGATTTGATAGTTAACTAGTTGTATTTGTTGGGTGAGACAAGCCTAGGGTCCTCCTACTCAGCTGCCATATTCCAGCTCCATTTAAATCCTATATTATTTTTAAAGTTGTTTTAAGTTCCAGTGCTATGTAAAATAAGAAATTCTTATGAGTTAAGCATTTTCTTTTCAGAAGTAACTATGCTGCATATATGACTTATTCAAGTTAAGTTGAAAGGAGACTAAAATGCCTTTAGTGTCTCATGCTATTAATGTGAACATAATTTGAAATAAAACTTCCTATTTTTACCTTCCCTGTTATGTAGCATCTTCCATTAACAGAAAAATATTATCCGTAAATAATTAATACTTAATCATGTCATAGGTGGATTTTGCAGTCATCTATTTGAAATATAGATGATAAAAGTTACTGTCTTATTAGCAGCAGTCTTGCTATAATTTAACGAGTAAAAATGTCACATAATAAACATTCCAAATCAAAGCAGATATGCCAAAGTCCACAGTTGTTTGCATATTGTTAAAAACTGAGATCCAATCAACATCTATGTGAAGCAGAAAAATAAGCAAATTATTAATTTGCTCTGCTATCTATGTTACTCTTGAAGAAAATTATTTATTTATTTATTTATTTATGTATTTATTTATTTAATGTTTATTTTTGAGAGAGAGAGAGACAGAGACAGAGCATGAGCGGGGGAGCAACAAAGAGGGACACAGAATCCGAAGCAGGCTCCAGGTTCTGAGATGTCAGCACGGAGCCTGACGCAGGGCTCAGACTCTTAAGCCAGGAGATCATGACCTGAGCAGAAGTCCGGTGCTTAACCGACTGAGCTTAAATCAATAAACACTTAGTTTTGGAAATAAAATTCTAAATAGAATCCTAGTTCACAAATGTGTTCATAAAGTAGTGGGTTCAAACACTAGCTCCAACACTTGCCTGCTGTGTGAAGTGGGGCTAGTTAATGTATTTTTTGAATTAAAATAATATTAATAAAAAATGGAAACACTAATGACTATATGCTGTTCTGGAGTTTTAAATTAATGAACAAATTACAGTGTGAAACATCTGTCAGACAATAGAAATTTAATATACAAGCTATTATGTTCTTACCTGCAGTGTATATTGTTTTTATACAAACTACCTCATCTATGAGAAACCCCTGCCCTCACTGTTATTCACTGAGACAGACTGTGTATATTTTATAAGACATAAAGTTTATTATTAATTGAGTTTGGTTAAGGGAAGCATGGAAAGATCTAGATAATCCCTCATGTTGACATTTTCATCTATTATTATAAATATTGACTTGGGATTTACTTCTGTTGTAAATTTCTAGGAAAAATGTAGTATTAAGAGAAAATCTTATTAAGGCTATTGAATCCTTATATAGTCAGAGAAATTAATGTAAAAAGATTACACAACTGTTGATTAGTTTTCTGTTATTAATAATTTATACTTTTCATAGAGATAAAGGAAAAGTGATCTAGTTTGAGGCCTCAACTCTGGAGATGTAGTAGCAGAGGAAACCTCTCAGCTCCATTATGTTGCCAACCTTCTGGAATTAAGAAATAAAGAACTTATGGGATTTGAAATACATAGAAAGGATTGCATTATAATAGCCTGATAAATAACTACAAAGTTTATTAGCCTACTTATTAAAAAATGACTTTCCTCTACCACGTATATTACACTGGTGATAAAGATGAACAAAATCAGCATCCATTTTTATTCCCTTGAGTAAATTGTTTTTTCACCTTGGATGAAAAGGTGAGTGGTTATTTCAACTGCTGTCTCAAAATGTAGTTGTTTTATGTTATCCAGGCTTTTGGAATTCCAATCACCACAAATTTTTATCAGGCTGAACTTTTATAATAATAATTTAAAAACTCCAACTATCTATTAGTTGTTACCTGTTTACTTGAAAATAAGTTCATTTAGTACCAGGAAAGATACTCTTCATATTTCCCAGCTTTCTACTTGTGTATACAAATTCTGTGAGAGCTGAAACTCTCCACTAGTCATTAAATTGTTGAAGAAGGGAAAATGAACCAACAGACATCAGGGATTATTGACTAGAACAGAGGGCTCATCCACTCCTGCCCCTATGTGACAACTGGGGACTATATACAAGAGTCATTTGAATTTCTTCAAACATGCTCCAACTCCTCAGGTATTCTAATATGCCTACCCCCTTCCTGGCAGGTGACAGTGGTGGTGGGATTCCTCTATTCCTTGGAAATCACACTCTAGTAATGATGTGAGCACATCATATCTCTCCCTTGTTTTGGGGTGGAAAGTTTTTGGAAATCGCTGGTCCTGATGGAAATTTTAAAAGTCATAGAATGTTTGCTTGGGAAGCATATAGACAAAGTCTCTGTTGCCTGGAAGACAAACAAACAAAACCCCTCAATCTGGTAAAAAACAAAACATTCTTTAAATCAAATCTTTAAACCTTTCTTCCTTGATAACTTAGAGAGTGAGGGCTTATGATCAAATTGTCTGAAGTCTTTTTATATCAAGTTGGCTGGTGTTTCCAAGGTAAGTTTTAGAGGCATGAATATGTCTTAGGAAAAGTTTTTGACTTTTTGTATTTTCTAGACTGGTGTTTTAGAGAACACTGCTCTTGCAAGACATAGTGGGAACAAAAAAAGGAAAAAAATTTGAATGGCTTAATGGTCCCATTGATTGGGAAATTCTGTATCATCCTTCAAATATTGAGGAGTCTTGAAATCACAACGTCCATAGTACTCAAAAAACAAATGAAAATGCATGCTGCTTTCTTCCTTAAGCTTGTCTTTTGAACCAATCCTGACATTCAGAATATGGAGAAGGGAGTAAGGGGTATTTGAGTCATTATTATGGACTTGGTGTTCAGTAACTAAAATTTCGAGCAGAGTTCTGTGGAAATTTTAATGATGCTAAACACGGTATGTATGCATTTTTTGATCTAGCCTTATATCTTTCCACCACAAATGAATATGTTGAAGGACATTACAAGAACATGCAGTAAACTTTTTTAAGCAGTAAAATTAATCAAAAAAGGAAGGTATTTTACTTTTGATGTGTTACTACTTCCCTGTGTGAATTGCTTTTGGCAGCTCAGAGACAGCTTTAAAACCCTAAACTCTAAAGTAATACTTGCATTTCCAGGCATGATTCAGTCAGAGGCAAGATTTCAAAATCTATGGCTCTGTGATTGGAGGCCCCTGACCTTTTTTCCTAGATCAAAAGTTGGTTTTCTAAGGCTTTCATGACCAGTGGACAATGGCAAGAAGAACAAAAAGCAAACAACTTGTGCACAAAATATAGTGCCTTATAATGCCATTTGTAGGGATTCTGTGACTACACATTCACTACTTACTTGCTTGTTTCCATTGCAGACTGTTAACCTATGCTCTTTTGGAACTGAGTCCTCAAGGATGTCTGAGAAACTGTAGGATATTAGTTATCTGAGATAAAAGAAAAATCGCCTTCTATAACATTTTAAAAGTAACACATACTTTCTGAATATAAATGAATACAAGTGGCATGTCGTAAGCACTTTATACGCATAGCTTATTTAATCTTTATGACATCAGGACTGTTATTTTACCACTTTAAACATGAAAAACCATGATCAGAGATCACACAGCTAGTATGGAGGCAGTACTACATCTGGTCATCTGGCTTCACAAGCCATGCTTTTAACATCAATGAATGACTACGCCTCATATAGTTGAAATAGATGAGTCAAGATGTGAAAAGTTAAGTGAACTCAGATTCAAATAGCTACTGGAAATAGTAGGAGAGATGTCAAAAGGCGGTGCATAATTAATTATCAAGTAAATTGTATATGCCATACATAGTATTGGAGTATAAAAAGAGAAGGAAATACATTAGTTTGGGGATGGCTTGTCAGAGTATGTTTCTTTAAACAGTGATTGGGAGAGAAGAGTGTGGTTTCAGCTTAGGCTTGAAGGAAGGGCAATGTTTACAACATCAGAGACCATGATGTCTTGAGATCTTGGGAACAAAGTGGGTCCTGATGAGTTACCTGCAACTGGGCATGCTAGTCCAGGAGAGGGTCCGACACCTGGAGTTAGACCCATGTATTAGAGTAGGATAGGAATTAGAGAGCTGACTGAAGGAAGGTGCTGACATGCTGTCCATTCTGACAACCGTTGAGCTGTTTTCAAAGGGCAGACTTATTACTGGCAAAAAGTTGACTTTGGAAGAATCATGATAAAGTAGCAAGGTGTCTTAATGTGTAGGAGAGACATGGCCAAGTAGGGATCAGGAAGAATTTGTAACAGAACTCCATAATCTGGGAGGTAGGAGAGGTGTGTGGATGGGTAGAGGCTGGAGAGTACCAGAGAGGATGGAAACTTGAAACAGGGGGGAAAAAGCAGTTATAAGATCTGGGCATAGAAGTTGGGGACTGCATTTAGAAGTGATCTGGGGGTCTAAGTTTTAAAGTGTAGGTGAGTATTGTTCTGTTTGGAGAAACAGCAAGAGGGTCTTGGAGGTGGACCATGGAATATGAGGGAAAGAGGAGGTTTGGTGAAATTACTTCTGCCTTTAGTCATAAGCAGATCAGGAACAGGGATTGTAACTGAGTATGAAGGTGGGAACTAATTTGTTCCAGTCATGGGATAGAAGTGGGAGAGAAGTAATGGGTAAGAGTATGTTTGGGAGAGAGGAAAGGGTAGAGTACTACAGGTTGGAAGGACTGTGTGAACAGAATCATGAAGATGTATGCAGAAAAGTTAGGAAACCACTATGTTTGGAGAAGAGTCTGAACAGATCAATAGCAGGAAACAGGATTAAAAAGTAACACTGAAGTCAGATTATTGAGAATTTTGATTTCTGGTCTAAAATAATTGCCTTTTATCTTATTGGCGGTTGAGACTTTGACCACTTTTGAGCAGAGTGGTTGATATCATCAAAGCAGTTGTGCAGAAGTATAATTTAACAACAGTGTGGAGTATAGATTGGCAAAGGAAGGAGTAGGAGATCAGTGAGGAGGATTCTACAACAGCTTAGCAAAAACGAATAAGGACCTAAAATAGGTTGGTGGCAGTGGTGCTTGGAATTGAGGGAAAGGGTACAAGACATATTATAAAATAAGACTTGATAGGACTGGGCAATTGCTGGGACAGTTGCCTGAAGTGGAAGGAGTCAAAGATGGTGCCACAGCCTGAACAATTCAAAATTTTAAGAGGAAATTTGCCTTAAAATGCCATGAAAGATGGCCTTAGAAAATGAAAGTTTTGGTGTTATCAATGTTTAATCTGAGATAACAGGGAGATACTCAGGAGGATATTTGTAATAGACCCCTAGAAACAAGGCACCAGACCTGGGGAGAGAAATACGGACTGGTGATACATATTTGTGAGTCTTCAACCTAGAGATATTATTTGGGTTCATAAAAGTCAGAGAGTTATCTGAGAGGGCAGATAGGACATAGTGGGAAATACAGGGCCACATTAACAAAGAGAAAAAAGAATTTCATGTGAGACGAGTAAGTAGTCAGAAATCTTAAATGCTATAGGAAAGTCGAGGAGAATAAAAACAAAATATAGGGCCATTGATTTAAATATTTAAGTATTATTTTTAGTATAATGATTAATGTATGAAGCTACATATTTTATGGGTTGGAAAACTAATACATTGTAGCCATCTTCTTGGAAATGTAGTTTAGATATGGTGAACAATATATGCATATAGGTCTTAGATATTATTTGTCTGGTGTTTGGGAATTTCCTATTTGGTCCTCTAAATTGACTGGGTAGTGTGTCTTCTAAGTATGTTTATATTCTGTGCCTGATCCATCCTATATTTCCATTTCTTTTGGTGCAATCAAGTGGAAACACTTCAACTCCGTTACTATAGGTCAGGGTACATCAACCTTGGCACTACTGACATTTTAAGCTGTGTAATTCTTTATTGTAGGGTGTTAGCCTATGATTGTATGATGTTTAGTAGCATTCCTGGCCTTTTACCACTGGATGTCCATAGCATCTATCTCCCCGCTCCCTCCCTAACTTCCCTGCCCCGAGTTATAACAATCAAAAGTGTCTTTAGATTTTGACAAATATCTCTCAAGGAGCCAACTAGCTCCTTATTGTGAACCACTGCTGTCAGGGATATCTGAGATTTTGGTTCTTGAGGACTTAGTTGCTGTTCTGCCATTCTAGTAACTATGGGGTTACTACTCCAGTTCCTTGGGGTAAACAACTGCCTTTCACAGTCTCTACATGCTGGCTTCAGATGGAGTTGACTCTGCCTTTCAGATACTGGTCGGCATAGGACAATAAATCTTGCCATTTCCCTGCCTAAGTTGTTGAGTTAAGGGTGGATACATGATCCAAATCAAACCAGTTGGCTTGGGTTAAAGATAATCCTAAAGCTAGTCCTTTTAATCAAGTGGCCAAACATATATGGGTTCTTTTCCATAGATTTGAACCTCAGAAGATGTAGGCCTAGAACTGCTGGCCACCATTTTGATATTTCTGAATTTAAGGGTGTCTTCAAGCTAGTCAACCTGGACTTTTTAGTTATGTGACCCATTAAAATACATTTTGCTTGTTTCTCAAGTCATATTTTCTCTTACATTAGAAAAGCCTCTAATTGATATAAAAATGAGTTCTAGAATTTAGGGTTGCAAATGAATGATCCTATGATGGGGGCGGGTTATTTTAGAGTTGGTGGACGAGAATGAAGACACTTCCATAACACTTTTTTAAAAAAAGGTGCACTTTTAAATATTACCTCAGCTGTTGGAAATGGAAAGCTATGTTATACAATAGCAAAGCAGATGATTAAAATGTCACCTTTGGTATATCGGTGCTCAGACCATGTACTTGCTAAGGTTAAAGCATTAATTAGAGGCTTGATAGCAAAGTGGCAGGATGCTGGATCTTCATGGACTATATTTTTAAGCCTCAGTAATGTTCTACCAAAAAGAGACAAGCCTAAGTAGAAACTCTCCTGTCTGAAGGCAGAGAAGGAAAAAAATATAACTTGCTAAAGAGAGGCCTTTTTGGCCTGCAGCCCAGAATGCAAGATGGTTTAAAAGTCTGGTTTATAGGTTTGGAAAATCCTAAACCAAATCCCCAAATTAAAGATAATCACACAAAGTAAGGATGGTGTGTTCAGGCAAGAAGGTAGGAAACAGTAGGAAGATTGAGGCTTAGAGAAAATCTGACTCTCCGGACCTCTTCAGGGAATGTCTCTATTATGCCTCCCTGCCCTAAAAAGAGAACCAGTTTCTCTTCTAATAGCTGTGAGGTAGCTTAGGGCACAGGGCAATTAATACCCTGGTGACAAACTGCTCCCAGGCAGAAACCAAGATGGATGTCATTAGGATAAGCCCAGAGAAGATGGGCTGAACACCTAGACCTGTTACTAAAGGATAAAATTTCCAGGCTGTGTTCTAGATTGGATAAATATGACTAACCAGATCCACGCGTTTTGATACTCAATTATTTAATCGATTGGGAATCAAAAGACCAAAAGCATACCAAGTATTTAAGAGAATTATAATGCCAGAGAAATGCCAAGTCTGGCACACTGGCTCAAAGTCAGTTACCTCAAACCTCCAAACCTCCACCAACCAGTATGTTTAAAAGAAATATGCAGAACTCATGCTTTGTTCATTCAGTCAATAAATGTTTAATGAGTGCCAGAGATCAGGCACTGTGTTCCAAATGGTCATATGGTTTTAAATGAAACAGATCCCCCAACCTTTCTTGTCCAGCCCCAAACACACAGAGCTGAAATTCCAAAAAAGGGAGCCAAACAATAAAAAAGTAAACAAAGAAATGAATAGATGAAGTCAGATTGTATTAGTGCTATGAGAAAAAAAAAAAAAAAAAAAGAGAGCTGTAATAGAGATTGACCAAGAAGGGATGTGAAAATTTGGAAACTCCTTTTTCTTCTGTATTAACAGGCTATTTTGGCCCTTCTACTAAAAAGCACTGAAGTGGTAAATTACCTTTGGATTTGACATTGTACCTACCTCTTTGAAAGGTCCAGATCTTTAGTATTCATCAATTACTAGTGCAAAGGTAGGCAGTTTTGGGTGGACTTAATCATTGAGATATTTGAGCAGATTTGTTGAAGGCCATCTTCCTTACACGGAGACAGAAACCTGAAACGTAGACTGGATGGCATATTACAACCACCTAATGAATCTGTTCCCTCCCAGTTGGGATCTCAGGCACATTTACTCATCTTCAACCAGTGTAATTAAAGATGAAAAGTATAACACTGATGTATACTTCTCTGGGGAGGGAGTTGTTTTAATTGTAGACCCATCAGTGGAAAATGAACTATGCTGGAGAAAGATCAGGCTTAATTACACACCTGTTGGTTGTATCAAGCAAAACTGTTGCACTCTGCTGTAATAGGGGAGCTACCGAGAAAAGCCCTGTGATTTGGCAAAGCTCAAAATATCACCTCACTAGAGCTTATAATTTCTGCCTTTTAAATCATTGAATCATCACATTTTAGGTGAAAGGACCTTGAGGTTGTTTCATGTAATTCACATAACTTATAGATGAGACAACTCAAGTCTGGAGTACTTAACTGACTTGGCCAAATTCACACAAATAATTTGAGAGGCATTTATTAAGCTTCTTTGCTAACTGCTCATGTTTTCTAAATGCTATCTACTTAGATTTGAAAGGGGATGGTAGAGACAGAATCTCTAGTTGGAACCTCAGGAAAAGTTTTAAAGTTAAAACCAGACAAGTTACATTTTTAGACAATTTTCTCCAAATATAAGAAACGGACCATCATTTGGAGAGAAATGACTATGATCCTAGATCCTTCAGGCAGCTGCCCACTTACTGGAGCTATAACCAATTCTTCTAAATTCCTAAGAATATAAAGGATAGAGAACTCTCAGGAAAAATCATATTTTAAATGACACCTCAGGATTTAACTTGAAATTCCTATTTAATATTTTTTTCTTGGTGACTGAAGTGTGTGATCCTGAGTCTTCTACTATCACTTTGCTTAATCCTACACTGCACGTGGGTCTGAGTAGTTGGCTGCATGCCTCATTTTCCCTGGCTGCCTCCTGAGATCTGCTTTGCTTTTCTTAGGCAAGGTCTTCCAAAGCAAGCAAGCACACCTAGTCACAACAGAGCAAGAGAACTCTAAGTGCAAGACAGAAGATGCATGTACTTCTACACGTGTGTGCATAAAGGAGGAGTAGAAGAGGGAGAGAGAGATTCATTTATTAATTCAACAACTTTTACTGAGAGGCTGTTGTGTGCCAGGAATACTAATGGGTTCTAGGTATAGAGATATAAACCAATGAGATATGATTACTTTCTTTGTGGAACTTCTAGTTTTGGAGGAGTTCGAGCACACTTTTGGCACCATTGTTGCCTTAGTCTAATATCACAGTGTATACTCTTCTGATAGCCTTCATCTGCTCATTGTATCTTTTATGAGATACATTTATGAATGTATCATTCATGTTGTTAAATGTGAAACAGTTTGTTTTTTTCTCATGGCTATATAATATCCTATTTATTTTATTTTGTGGACGTTTGAGTTGTCTGCATTTCAGGCCATCAACAGTAATGTTGTTCTGGGTGATGTCATTAAGATGGTGGAAAAAGAGTTTCCTGCAATCTTACCGTCAAATAACACTGATTCCTGCAATCACCTATGGATAAGAGTAGCTTTGGGGAAGTCTGGGAGTCCAGTGGAGAAATACTAGAGCAAAAATATCTAAGATTTGGATCCATTGAAGAGGGTAAGAGGAGTAGTTTCATTTTACCTGCATCACCCCTCCTCCAAGGTGACAGAACTTGGTGCCAAGAGAGACCTGCTCACCCATGATTTCTCCCACAGGGAAGAGTGAGGGAATGGGAGTGAATGCCTGAATTCCCTAGGTGCGCAGGTTGCAGCCCCAAAAGCCCACTTCTTTCTTGCCCCCTCCAGGATACTGGAGTGAGCTGAGTGACTGAGGAGCAGAGAGGGGCTGGGAGAGCAGCAACCAGGGCTTAGAGTATAAAAGTTACATGGAACCTACTAGCCACTTTGTGGACTCCATCAGGAAGCCCATGCATGGGTCACTGGAAATGCCTTGCCTGTGTATCCTCCCACAGGGCATGACCAATACTCATCGTGCCTCACCTACACCACCTCCCATCCTGTGGCTAGTTCCCTGTGTGTGCTCCCAATGGCAGTGATTGTGAGCCTTTGTAGATGGCTAGTGAGGATGCACAGAAACCAGGGCTGACTCTGTGAGACTGGGAGAAAGCACATGAAGTTAAGCATTTAGCACCACCCTAAGGAAAGCAAACAGGAGGCTGTCAGCACCTGGCCTGTCTTTCCAGGATGGAGAGAAAGCATACAATTAAAAAAAAATCTTCTAAGAGGGAATAATGTGGAGTGGGTGTATCCATAGAAAATGTTGAGAAATCCTCAGAATTCCCAGCATAACTGACAGATGGTATTTCTTTTCTGAAGCTGGTCAGTAAAATCTGAAGGAGGTGACTGCTATTTCAAATGCAAAGATAGCGATGCAGACTTTAAGGCACATGAAAAATCAAGGAAACAAGATACTACCAAAGGAACAGAATAAATTTCTAGTAACTGACCACAAAGATAGGGAAATCTGTGATTTGACTGATAAAAAATTCAAAATAGTTGTTTTAAGGAGGCTAGGTGAGCTACAAGAAAACACAGAAAGACAGTTAAAGGAAAACAACACAAGAACAGAATAACAAATTTAACTGAGAGATAGAAATCATAAAAAAGAAACAAACAGAAAATCTGAAGCTGAAGAGTACAGTGAATGAAATGAAAGGTACAATAGAGAAGATCAGCAATAGATTTGATTAAGCAAAAGAAAGAATCTGTGAACTGGAGGAGCAGTTATTTGAAATTGCAGGCATATCTCAGAGATACTGTGGGTCCAGTTCCAGACCACTGCCATAAAGTGAATATCACAACAAAGGGAGTCAAATAAAATTCTTGGTTTTCCAGTGCATATAAAAGTTATTTCTTTGCTGCATTGCAGTATATTAAGTGTGCAATAGCATTATGTCTAAAAAAACAATGTATATACCTTAATTAAAAAAATACTTTATTGCTGGGGCACCTGGGTGGCTCAGTCAGTTAAGTGTCTGACTCTTGATTTCAACTCAGGTCATGATCTCATGGTTGTTGAGTTTGAGCCCTGCATCAGGCTCTGCCCTGACAGTGTGGAGCCTGCTTGGAATTCTCTCTCTCCCTCTCTCTCCACCCCTCCCCATTCTTGCTCTCTCAAAATAAGTAAATAAACTTAAAAAATACTTTATTGCTAAAAAGTGCTAACCATCACCAGAGCTTTCAGTGAATTATAATCTTTTTGCTGATTGTGGGTCTTGCCTCAATGTTAATGGCTCCTGGTTAATCAGGGTGGTGGTCACTAAAGTTTGAGGTGGCTGTGCAATTTCTTAAAATAAAATATTGAAGATTGCCACATTGATCGACTCTTTTTTCATGCATGATTTCTCTGTAACATGTGAAGCTGTTTGATAGCATTTTACCCACAGTAGAATGTCTTTCAAAACTGAACTCAATTTTCTCAAACCCTGCTACTGCTTTATCAACTAAGTTTATGTAATATTCTAAATCCTTTGATGTCGTTTCAACTGTTGTCACAGCATCTTCATAGGAATGGTTTTCACCTCAAGAAACTACTTTTTTAAAAGTTTTACTTATTTCTGAGACAGCACACATGTGCATGAGCAAGTGGGGGAGGGGCAGAGAGAGAAAGAGGGAGAGAGACTCCCAAGCGGGCTCTGCACTGTCAGCATGGAGCCCAGTGTGGGGCTTGAACTCACGAACTGTGAGATCATGACCTGAGCTACAATCAAGAGTTGAACACTTGACTAACAGAGCCACCCAGGCTGTGTTTCCAGCACTCCAAGAAACTACTTTCTTTGTGCATCCTTAGGAGGCAACTCCTCATCCATTCAAGTTTTATCATGAGACTGAAGCAATTCAGTCACATCTTTAGGCTCTCGTTCTAATTCTAGTTCTTTTGCTATTTCCACCACATCTGTAGTTACTTCCTCCACTAGAATCTTGAATTCCTCAAAGTCATGCATGAGGATTGGAATCAACTTCTTCCAATCTCCTGTTCATGTTGATACTTTGACCTTTCCCCATGAATCATGAATGTTCTTTTTTTTTTTTTTTTTTTTTAATTTTTTTTTTCAACGTTTTTTATTTATTTTTGGGACAGAGAGAGACAGAGCATGAACGGGGGAGGGGCAGAGAGAGAGGGAGACACAGAATCGGAAACAGGCTCCAGGCTCCGAGCCATTAGCCCAGAGCCTGACGCGGGGCTCGAACTCACGGACCGCGAGATCGTGACCTGGCTGAAGTCGGACGCTTAACCGACTGCGCCACCCAGGCGCCCCTCATGAATGTTCTTAATGGCATGTAGAATGGTGTATCCTTTCCAGAATGTTTCACTTGATTTTGCCCAGATCCATCAAAGGAATCACTATATATGGCAGCTATAGCCTTACAAAATGTATTTCTAAAATAATAAGGCCTAGAAGTCCGGATTACTCCTTTAGCCATGTGCTGCGGAATGGATGTGTTAGTAGGCATGAAAACAACATTAACCTGTTGTCATTCTCTGTCAGAGCTCTTGTGTGACCTGGTACATTGTCAAGGAGCAATAATACTTTGAAAGGATTTTTTTTTTTTTTTTTTTTTTTTTTTTTTTTTTTTTTTTTGGCAGTAGTGCTCAACAAGAGGCTTAAAATACGCAGGGAACCATGTTGTAACCAGATGTGCTGTCATCCACGCTTTGTTGTTCTATTCATAGAGCACAGGCAGAACAGATTTAGCATAACTCTCAAGGGCCCTAGGATTTTCAGAATGGTAAATAAGTATTGACATCAACTTCAAATCACCATCTGTATTAGCCCCTACTGAGACAGTCAGCCTGTCGTTTAAAGCCTTGAAGCCAAGCATTGACTTCTCCTCTCTAGCTATAAAAATCCTAGATGGCATCTTTTCCAAAGAGGACTATTTCATCTACATTGAAAAATCCGTTGTTTAGTGTACCCAGCTTCATTAGTTATCTTAGCTAGATCTTTTGGAGAACTTGTTGCAGCTTCTGTATCAGCACATGCTGCTTCATTTTGCAATTATATTATGGACATGGATTCTTTCCTAGAATTTCATGAACCAATCTCTGCTAGCTTCATACTTTTCTTGTGCAACCCTTCTCATCTGTCTTAGCCTTCATAGAATGAAAGAGAGTTAGGGCCTTGCTCTGGATTGGGCTTTGGCTTAAAGGTATGTTGTGGCTGGTTTTATCTACTTCCAGATCAGTAAAACTTTCTCCATATCAGCAATAAGGCTGGTTCACTTTTTTCAGTTCTGTGTTTACAGAGTAGCACTTTTATTTTAAAGTTTATTTATTTTGAGAGAGAGAGAGGGAGCGAGGGGGGGTGGAGAATGAGTGGCAGAGGGGCAGGGAGAGAGAGAATCCCAAGCAGGCTCTGCACTATCAGCACAGAGCCTGATGTGGGGCTCCATCTAATGAACCATGAGATCATGACCTGAGCTGCCATCAAGAGTCGAATGCTTAAATGATTGAGCCACTCAGACGCCCCACTGGAGTAGCACTTTAATTTCCTTCAAGAACTTTTGGGGCACCTGGTTGGCTCAGTCAGTTAAGCATCTGACTCTTGATTTCAGCTCAGGTCATGATCTCATGGTTCATGTTCATGGTACTGTGCCCTGTGTTGGGCTCCATGCTGACAGCATGGAGCCTGCTGGGGATTCTGTGCCTCCTGATCTCTTGCTCCTCTCCCCTCCTCCATGTGCGCATGCAGGTGAGCTCTCTCTCTTAAAATAAACTTTTTTTTGCTTTAAAAGAACTTTTTGCTTTGAATTCACAACTTGACTCTTTGGCATAAGAAGCCTAGCTTTTAGCTATCTTGGCTTTTGACATGCCTTTCTCACTAAGCTAAAACAACCCTAGCTTTTTATTTAAAGTGAGAGATATAAGAACCTTCCTTTCACTTTAACACTTAGATGGCATTGTAGGGTTATTAATTGACGTAATTTCAATATTGTTATGTCTAAGGAAATAGAGAAGCCCGAGGAGAGGGAGAGATGTGGTAGACTAGCCAAGTGGTGGAACAGTCAGAACACACACATTTATGAATTAAGTTTTCCATCCTATACAGACATCGTTTCTGGTACCCCAAAACAATGACAATAGTAACATCAAAGATCACTGATCACAGGTCACCATAATAAATATAATAACAATAATAATAATATTAATAATAATAACAAATAAAAGTTTGAAATATTGTGAGAATTACCAGACATGAAGTGAATAAAGGCTGTTGGAAAAAGGGTGCTGATAGACTTACTCAGTGCAAATATGTGAAGTGCAATAAAGTGAAGCACAATAAAATGAGCAATGCTTATATTTCTTTGCCAAAGAAAAAATAATGAAAAGGAGTGAAGAAATCCCACATGAAATTTGTCATACCATCAAAAGAAACAATTTGCACATTATTGGAGTCCCAGAAGGTGAAGAGTAGGAGAAAGGAGCAGAAAGCTTATTTATAGAAATAATGGTTACTAATTCAATGTTATATGTCAATTTTATTTCAATAAACCTGGGACAAAAAGGGAAAAATAATGGTTGAGAACTTACCAACTCTGAGGAGAGACTACATGAAGTTCATAGGTCCTTAAGAAAATTCAACTAAAATAGATCTTCTCCAAGAACATATTGTAATAAAACTATCTAAAATCAAAAACAAAGAATTTTAAAAACAGGAAGAGAAAAACATATTTCTTATATACAAAGAATCCCCATAAGATTATCAGCAATTTCGCAGCAAAGATCTTCAGGCTAGGAGAGAGTGGAATGTTATATTTAAAGTGCTGAAAGGAAAAACGTTGCCAACCAAGAATACTTTATCTGGCAAATTTGTCCTTCCAAAATGAAGGAGAGGTAAAGACTTTCCCAGATGAACAAAAATGAGGATGTTTGTCAACACTATACCTGCTTTATAAGAAAAGCTAAAGAGACTTCTTCAAGCTGAAATGAAAAAAAAAAAAAACACTAATTAGTAACATAAAAACATGAAAATATAAAACAAACTAAAAAAGGTAAGCACATAGTCAAAATCAGAATTCTCTAATACTGTCAAATGGTGGTGTATTAATCACTTAACTCTGGCCTAAATGTTAGAGGATAAAAGTAATAAAAATAACTATAGCAACAATTATTTGTTAGTGGATGAACAATATAAGATGGTAAAAACTTTAATGTGAAAAACATGAGGGTAGCATAAGGGTAGAGTTTTGTATGTGATTGAAGTTAACAGTGTAAAATAGATTGTTTTTACTATAAGATGTTTTATGTAAGCCTCATGGTAACCACAAAACAAAAACCTACAGTAGATACACAAAAGATGAAGAGAGGAGAATCAAATCATGCTACTATAGAAATCATCAGTTCACAAAGGAAGATAGTAGGAGAGGAAGAAAGGAACAAAAGAACTGCAAAACAGAAAACAAATAATAAGATGGCATTGGTAAGTCCTTACATATCAATAATTACTTTAATGTAAATAAATGGATTAAATTCTCCATTCAGAAGATATACAGTGGCTGAATGGATATTAAAAAAAAAGACCTTATTATATGCTGCTGCCTACAAGATATTCACTTCAGCTTTAAGAACACACATGGACTCAAAGGGATGGAGAAAAGACATTCCATGCAAATGGAAATCACAAGAGAGCTGGAATATTTATATCCAGAGCTTGATATTTATATCAAGAAGAAAAATAGACTTTAGGTCAAAAGTTGTAACCAGGGACAAAGAAATTCCTTATATAATGATAAAGGGGTCAACTTATCAAGAGGATATAACAATTGTAATATATATGCACCCTACATTGGTACATCTAAATATATTAAGCAGATACTAACAGATCTGAAGATATAAATAGATACCAGACATTAATAATGGAAACTTCAATACTGCACTTTCAGCAATGGATAGATAATCCAGACAGAAAACCAGTAAGGGATTATTGGATTTGGACAATACTTTAGACAAAATGTACATAACAGATACATACAGAACAGTCTGTTCAACAGCATGAGAATACACATTATTCTCAAGCACACATGGAACACTCTCTAGGATAGAACATATTATAGTCATGAAATGAATCTTAACAAATTCAAGAAGACTTAAATAATACCAAGTATATTTTCCGACCACAGTTGTATGAAACTAAAAATAACAGAAAGAAAACTGGAAAATTCACAAATATGTGGAAATTAAACAATACACTCCTGAATTACCTGTGAGTCAAAGAAGAAATCACAAGGAAATTAAAAAAAAACTTAAATAAATATGGAAATGAGACATACCAAATATTATGGGATTCAATAAGAGCAATTCTAAGAGGGAAGTTTATAGTGATAAATGCCTACATTAAGACAAAAGAAATATCTCAAATAAACAACCTACCTTTACACTGTAAGGACCTAGAAAAAGATAAAATTAAGCTCAATGTTAGAACATGGAAGGAAATAAAGATCAGAGCAAAAATAAATTAGAGTCCAGAAAAAGAGAAGATCAATGAAACTAAGAGCAAGTTTAAAAAAATAAAATAAAATTGACAGACTTCTAGTTACCCTAAGGAAAAAAAAGAAGACTCAAAAAAAAAAAAATCAGAAATGAAAAAGAAGATATTACAACTGATACCACAGAAATACAAAGGATCATAAAGAGACTACTATGAACAATTATACACCAACTATTGGAAACCTAGAAGAAATAAATTCCTATTGGGGTGCCTGGGTGGCTCAGTGGGTTGGGCGTCTGACTTGGGCTCAGGTCATGATCTCATGGTCCATGGGATCAGCCCCCACATGGAGCTGTGCGCTGATAGCTTGGAGCCTGGAACCTGCTTTGGATTCTGTGTCTCCCTCTCTCCCTCTGCCCCTTGCCCACTCATGCTCTGTCTCTCAAAAATGAATAAATGTTAAAAAAATTAAAAAAATAAATTCCTAGAAATATAGAACTTCCCAGATTGAATCATAAAAAAATAGAGACTCTAAACAGACCAGTAACAGGTAGGAAGATTGAATCAGTAATTAAAAATCTCCCAACAAAGAAAAACCCAGGACCTACAGCTTTACTGGTGAATTCTTTTTTTAAAAAAATTGTTTTTTAACGTTTTTATTTATTTTTGAGACAGAGAGAGACAGAGCATGAATGGGGGAGGGTCAGAGAGAGAGAGGGAGACACAGAATCTGAAACAGGCTCCGGGCTCTGAGCAGTCAGCACAGAGCCCGACGCGGGGCTTGAACTCACGGGCAGTGAGATCATGACCTGAGCCGAAGTCAGACGCTTAACCGACCAAGCCACCCAGGTGCCCCTACTGGTGAATTCTAATGCACATTTAAAGAGGAATTAAAATTAATCCCTTGCAAAGTTTTTCAAAAAAGAAGAGGAGGAAACAAACTATTTTTATGAGTCCAGAATTCTCCTTGTACTAAAGCCCAATACAGACAGTATAAGAAAAAATTACAGGTCAATATCCCTAACAAACATAGATGCAAAAGTCTCAACAAAATACTAGAAAACTAAAGTCAAGAGCACATTCAAACTTTTCTGTATTATGGTCAACTTGGATTTATCCCTGTTTCAACATATGCAAATCAACAAATGTGATATAGAACATTAACAGAATAAAGGATAAAAGCATATAGTCACCTCAGTAAATGTGGAAAAAAGCATTTGATGAAATTCAAAATCCTTTCATAATAAAAATTTCCAACAAGTCTGGTGGAGAAGGAATGTACCTTGACATAATAAAGACATATATGAAAAACTCACACCTAACATCATAATGGTGAAAGGGGAAAGCTTTTCCTCTAACATCAGGAACAAGACAAAGATGCCCACTCTAGCCACTTCTATTCAGCATAGTACTAGAAGTCCTAGCTAGAGCAATTAGGCAAGAAAGAAATAAATGGTATCTAAATCAGAAATGAGGAAGTAAAACTGTCTTTGGTTGCAAATGACATGATCTTCTATATAGAAAATCCAAAACACCTCTTTGAACTAATAAATGAATTCAGTGAACTTGTAGGATACAAAAGCAGCATACAAAAATCAGCTGTGTTTCTATACACAAAAATGAAATATCTGAAAGAGAAATTAAGAAAACAATTTCACTTACAATAGTATCAAAAGCAATAAAACACTTAGAAACAAATTTAACCAAGGAAGTGAAGGACCTGTACACTGAAAACTCTAGGACAATAATGAATGAAATTGAGGAAGATGCAAATAAATGGGAAGATATTTCATGTTCATGGATTGGAAGAATTAATATTATTAAAAATGTCCATATTACCCAAAGCCATCTACTGATGCAATGTAATCCCCATCAAAATTCCAATGACATTTTTCACAGGAATACAAAAAAAAATCCTAAAATTTGTATGGAAGCACAAAAGATCCTGAATAGCCAAAACAATCTTTAGAAAGAAGAACAAAGCAGGAGGTATTATGCTTCCTGATTTCAAACTATGTTACAAAGTTATAGTAATCAAAATAGTATGGTACTATCATAAAAATAGACACGTAGACCAATGGAACCGAATAGAGAGACCAGAAATAACCACCCTCTCCCCCAACACATATAAGGTCAACTAATGTTTGACAAGGGAACCAAGAACACACAGTGGGGAAGGGCAAGTCTTTTCAATAAATGATGTGGGGAAAACTGGAAAGCCACATACAAAAGAATGAAATCGGACACTTATATCCCTCACAAAAATGAACTCAAAATGGATTTAATGACTTAACTATAAGACCTGAAACTGTAAAACTCCTAGAAGGAAATAGAGGGAAAAATCCCCATGACGTTAATATTGGCAATAATTTCTTAGATATTATAACAAAAACACAGATTAAAAAAAAGCAAAAATAAATAATAAAATAAAATAAAATAGGGACTATAACTTCTGCATAGCCAAAGAATCAACAAAATGAAAAGGTAACCTATGCAAAGGTTACCTATGCAAAACCTATGCAAATATCTGTAAGCCATATATCTATAAGGAGTTAATATCCAAAATATTTAAGGAACTTAGACAACTCAATAGCAAAAAAAAAAAAAAACATTTAGCCTGATTTAAAAATGGGCAAAGGACCAAAATATACTTTTTCCAAAGATGTACAAATGGCTCACAGATACATGAAAAAATGCTTCACATCACTAATCATGACAGAAATGAAAATCAAAACCACAATTTGATATCACCTTGAATCTGTAAGAGTGACTTTTATCAAAAAGCAAGAAATAACAAGTGTTGACAGTATGTGGAGAAAAGAAAAATCTTGTACACTATTAACGGGAATCTAAATTATAACAGCCTTTATAGTATGGAGGTTTCTCAAAAAGTTAAAAACGGAAGTACCATATGATCCACTTTTGTGTGTATATCTAAAGGAAATGAAATCACTATCTGAAAGAGATACCTTTACTACCATGTTCATTGTAGCAATTCACCATAGCCAATATATAGAAACAATCTGTGTCCGTTGATGGACGAATGGATAAAAAAGATGTTATATATGGATAAAATAGATTATTCAACTATGAGAAAGAAGGAAATCCTGCCATCTGTGACATGGATAAGCCTTGAGGGCATTATGCTAAATGAAATAAATCAGAGGAAAAAGGACAAGACCATTTAAAGAGTAAAATGCTGGTTACTGGAGCTGGGGTGTGGGGGCAGATGGGATGGTGCTGGTCAATGGGTAAAAACCTTCAGTTATGTGATGAATAATTCTGAGGATTTAATGGTCAACATAGTGACTATAGTTAATAATACTGTGTTGTAGACTTAAAATTTACTAAGAGAGTATATCTTAGGTGTTTTCACCACACATACACACGAAAGTAACTATGTGAGGTGATGACTGTGTTAATTAGCCTGATCATGATAATCATTTCACAAAGTATATGTATATCAAATCCTTGCACTGTACACTTTAAATACATACAGTTTTGTCAATTATAACCTCAAAAAAGCTGGAGAAAGAATGACAGTATGCTTCTTAATATTCTTAAAAATAATAACTTATTTGGACATAATTTACATACCATAAAACTCACCTTTTAACAATGTACAGCCACAGCTAAGTGATTTTGGTTATATTCACAGAGTTGTGCAACTATCACCACTAATTTTAGAACATTTCCATCACTACAAAAAGAAATCCTGTTAACAATCACTTCCCATTCCAACCCCCGCCCCTTCCCTTAGTCCCTGCTAACTCTAATGTACTTTTTATTTCTATGGATTTGCCTATTCAGCACATTTCATATAAATGGAATCATATTTAATATGTGGTCTTTTGTAATTGACATCTTTCACTTAGCATGTTTTCAAGATTCCTCAATTTTGTGGTACATGCCAGTACTTTGATCCTTTATAAGGTCAATTAATATTCCATTGTATGATTATACCGCGTTTTGTTTATTCATTCATAGATGTTGAGTATGAAATGTTGTGTGATAATTTCAGCCTCTGTATGGTGTTATCTTCCTCTAGAGAGTTTTTTTTCTTCTTCTTTTTTCCTTCTGATTAAGGACAAGAGTACCTTAATATATCCAGAGATTGAGCAGAGTTGAATAATTCCTCCAAGAGTGTTTTGAAAGTGTGTCTGCATGTCACAAAACTTTTGAGAATGCCTTTCATATACTCTCATATTTAAATTACTTTCTAGCCAGAAATAAAACTCTTAGATCAATAATTTTTTTCTTTACTTCTTTAAAAAATACTGTTCCATTATTTTCTTGCATCTGTTCTTGTCCTATGTAAGTGATCTACTCTTTCTTTTTGTACACTTTTAGCCTTCTCTTGTTCTGTTTCAAAATTTTATTGTAATCTGCCCAGGTGAAGGCTTCATTTGTCCTGTTAAGCACCGTGTAACTGTTTTTCAAATTGAAGTTTTTAATCTTCCGTTAGTTTTTGGAAATATAACACCATTATTGTGGAAATTTTTCCTTTCTTCCATGAGAGGGAGCATATTGTAGCGGGTAAGATCACAGGTTTTAGAGCCGGAGATATTTAGGTTTTAAATCCTGTACCACTTATTAGCTGTGTGAAGTACTCAATATCTACTCTGTGTCTTAGTTTCCTCGTTTGTAAAATATGAACAATAATGTTCTCGTCTTAAGGTTCTCATAAAGTTTAAATACATTTATGCTTATAAGTGCTTAGAATAATGCCTGGCATAGAAAAAGAATTACATAATTATTATTGTTTTTTTTCCTCTTCTGCTTCTGGGCTTTCTGTGTTCCTGAAGAAGACTCTTCTACTTCTATACTTAACAACTCATCTTTTTATATTTCAATCTACTTTTGCTTTCCTATTGCCTTCTGCCAGAGTGTTTCATTTGATCTTTTAGATCACTAACTTGTTCTTCAGCTATGATCATATACTTTTTATCCCATGTATACTATGTTTTAAAATTTCAACCCTTTGGGGAGCCTGGGTGGCTCAGTCAGTTAAGCGTCTAACTCTTGATTTTGGCTCAGGTCATGATTTCCGCAGCCCTGCATCAGTCTCTGTGCTGACAGCGTGGAGCCTGCTTGGGATTCTCTCTCTGTCTCCCCCTCTCTGTGTCCCTCCCTTGCTTGTGCTCTCTCTCTTTCTCTCTCTCAAAATAAATAAATAAACTCAAAAAATTCTCTCTCTCTCTCCTGCTTCCTCTTTTTCCCACTCGTGTGTGCATATTCTCTCTCTCTCTCAAATTAAAAAAAGTAAAAATAAAATTTCAACCATTTTATTATTGATCTCTAATATCTCCTTATAGTAATTTTTAAGATTTCTTGGTCCTGTTTCAAATTACTGGCAGCCTCCTTGCTCATCCTTTTTATTTTTATCTTAACATAGTATTTCAATGTTATGAGTGTAATAAGTAAAATTAGAAGTGATAGAGCTCTATCAAAAAGTTAGAAAATCTAGAAGATAGTATTTCATGTCTGAAATATTTCAATATAGTTAGGGACAGGGAGAGTGCCTGGGGATATAGATGAAATAAGATTGGCCATGAAGCAATAATTATGCAAGCTAAGTGATGGCTTATAGAGATTATTTATGCTATTCTGTTTAATATATGTTTGAAATATTCCATGGAAAAAATGCTTTAAAAAAATAAAGTCTAGGGAAAAAAGTCAGAAAATGTAACTCAAAAAATAATTTTAGGTCATATATGCCGATAATCAAGGCTCCTCCTATAACCATAAACAATTTCTCATGAATTATTATCCTTGGGAATCAACTCATACAAAATTGAATCATTTATCAAAACAGTAAGCATTCATGTCAAGAAAGTATATTTTCTCATAATAAGGATTTTCTAGATATTTACACTTGAAGTATTTTTCTGAAACATTTGAAATTTCTCTAGGAAAATAATTTGAAATAAATACTAAAATAAAAGATGGTTGTCTCCCCAAATCTATACTCAAAACTACTCTTCTTGGGAGGGATTTACACCAGGGTTAATCATGTTTTTCTCTAGCTGGTGGAAATATGGCTGACTTGAATAGTCTATTTAAAATTTTTTGGATAGCCTTTCATTGTACGCTTTCATTAAAAAATGTTATCTCCATGTAGATGAAAAAAATCCTGTATCGCAATTCAGATTCTGAATAGATGGTAATGGGAAGGAGGGTTGGGTGATAACATTGAATCTACATAGTTTAAAAAAATTTTCAAAGTGGAATTAGCTTTATAATGTTCTTCCATCTCCAAAGAAACGTGATTATCATAAAATATTTTAGGCCAAATATAAAAACATACAAAGTATCAATAAGAAATCCAACTGTTTGATCAGAATGTTGTTATGTAAACCCACTCATTTCTTTTTTGATGGGATCAAAAAACAAAGATGTAGCGATTCTGACATTTCCTAACCCTTATGCAACAAACATACCTTTATTTCTTCATTGCTAACTTAATGTTGAAAATTGTGGAGTACTTCCAGGTAGATGCAGCTTTTTGAAGTGATTTCTTAATTCACACCTCCCCTACCCTCCTCAGGGTAACTTCTCAAGGTAATGTCGCCCCCTCTGCTCAGGGTAACATTTCAGCTTCAGCTGATGTTATTCTGTGTTTAGGTGGGGAAGGGTATATGGCCAGAGAGCATCCTTAGGCATCCACAGAGGTGTAACTCATCCACTGTTTCTTTCTGCTTGGCTACATCTGCTGATATGTCGGGGTCTGCTTTGGCTATGAGTTATGTCCATGTAGATCACTTTATGTTTTCCTGCTCCTAACTATAAGGCTCCCTCTGACCTACTTTGTACCCCTTTTGGGGATACAGGGGAAATTTGAGTTCCTTCAAGTATAGCAAGGCACTTTATCAACTATTGTTAACATCTTTTATTAATTGCATAAATTTTAAACCCAGCTTGCTTCAGTGAGTTTCAAAATACCCTGTTCTGGCAAGTCAATAGCCTTAACTTTCAAACCTTTTCCTTTGTTGGGGGCTCCCCCACAGCCCATTTTGAAACTCAAAGGCCAAGTACTTTTTCTCTCTCTGACCTCTTCTCCTTCTCCTCTTCCTCCTCCTCCTCCTCCTCCTCCTCCTTCTTTTTGTTCTTTTTGTTGGGGGTGGGGAATGACCTCTGAGACAATGAGTACTATTGAATTGATTGGGCTGTCAAGGGGAAGCAACAAAAAGAAAATGCAGGGGAAAATCCCAGAGGTAAAATATAGGTAAATTCAATTTTACCCCATGAATCTACCTCATTTTTTCTTTCAAATGGGAGGTTTGTAATTTGTTCTGCTATATGAAAATTATACATAATCATACAGAAGATGCAATCTTTCTAATCAAATATAAGTCATCCTATATGTTTTTCCTAAATCATTGGTAACTGATGCACCCTGTCTACATCTCATATTACCATTTACACCAACATACCCGTATTTTATATGGATGGTTTATACTATATTTGTTATTTGTGACCTTCTGCTTTAAAAAAATAATTCTTATTAAATATTGAATAATAAAATATATAAAATATGTGAAGGATGTAAAGAATAAAACAAATACATATATGCTAACAACCTACTTACAGAAATGGAAACTCTCATTTACCTGTAAAGTACCTATGTCCTCCTTCCAATTTCTTTTCTCTTATTCTCCTAAAGGGAATTATTCTGAATTTTGTGCTTATCTTTTCATTGTTTTTAATTATAGTTCTTCTACATGAGTATATCCCTTACCAATAAGTTAACTGGTAATTAACCAATAAATTTAGTTGTGCATTAAAAAAATTCTATAAATGGAATGACATTTTATATACTTTTCTGTGACTTGGTTTATCCACTTACCATTTTAATCCTAGATTTCTCTATGTTGTGTGTACAGTGTACTTTATTAATTTCCACTGCTGCATAGTATTCCATTGTGGTATATACCATAATTTATGTATCTATATTGCTGTTGATGGACATTTAGATTATTCTAGGATTTTGCTCATACAAAAAGTACTCCTATGAAACTTTTTGAAAATATGTCCTAGTATAATTCCAAGTTCTCTAGGCTAGACACATTCCAAAGAGAAAAATTTCTGGATTATAAATTATGGGCAATCAACATTTGGTTGTCACTTTTTCATTTTTGTTAATTACATGAATGTAAGTGATACTTTATTTTGATTTTAATTCCATTTTCTTGAATACTAATAAAGTTGAGCACCTTTCTGTGGTTACTCGCCATTCATATTTTTTCATGTTTGCAATGAAAAATTCCATTTTATACCTTTCCAAAAATCTTTTTGTCTCTTGTTATATTAATTTGTGTGATTTTAAAAACATGTTTTTGATATGAATTCCTTATTGGTTATATAGGTTGCAAATATCTTATACTAAATTGTTTGTGTATATTAAGACACATTTTGGTGATTATATGGTTTTCAGTGTTTTGCTATCATAACACATTATTGAATATTTGGTAGCATTTTGTTCCATTTAAAAAACTTGTATTGAGTAGGCTAAATCTCAAGAGTCCAATTATTGGGTCAAAAGGTATGAATATTTTCATGGATTCTAAGTAAATACTGCTGAATTACTTTCCAAAAAGATTGTACCAATTTGCAATTCCAGAAACAAAGATGTAACAATTTCACTCTAATCAACCTTAGGTTTTGTCATTAAATATTTTTGGCTAGTCTAATGTGAAAAATGTTTTTCAACATTGCTTTACTTTGCATTTCTTGATTACTAGCATGTATGAAAATTTTTCACAGTGTTTGTTTACTAATAGTATTTTCACTTATGTAAATTGTGTATTTTTACCTTCCAGGTCTTCATTTTATGTTAGGCTAGGAATAATGAATATGGCTCTCACAAACCAAAAGTGGAAAGTGATCTTCTATTTTTAAAATATTTTCAAAGTCTGAGTCTTACTCTTTTGAGTCTTACATGTAACTACTTACAATAATTTTAATAAATATATTTAGAAAAATGTGTCTGGCATTGGGAATAGAAACGTAAAAGAGTTGACTTTCAAGGGACTTAGCCTTTCAGGTTAAAGCAGAGAACTATGACAGAAAGGTGCTCTAGTGTTATGAGAGCCCTGAGGAGGGATCTCTTAACTCAGATCAAGGTTCCAAAAGACTTCTCAAGGTGGTGGCCCTTGCATTAGACCAGGAAGATGAGTGAGTGTTAAGTAACTGGAACAGGTGCTGCAGACCAAGCTGGCTGCATGTGGGAAGGAGTAGAGGTGGAAAAGAACAGGGCCCTTCCCTGTGAGGGACCAGAGCTGGCACTAGAGAAGCAGGCTGGAGACCCAAGTGTTCACCCTAAGGAGTTTGACATCTATTCAGAAAGTGCTGGAGATTCTCCAAGAATTTTTAAGCAAATATAGAAAGCTCACAATGGCAGAATAGAATGGAGAATAGGCAGATCTTGGAGAGAACAATTTAGAGACATTTAGTAGTAATTTAGGCAAAAGAAATGGGGCAGTAGTGATGGGAATATAGAAGAGGTGAAGAAATTTGAGAACTATTCGGAAGTATATCAATAATAGCTTTAATAAAACCTAAGACTTAAGTCACATTTGTTAAGAGAAGACAAGGAAAGCCTACTACACCACCAGGGACCGGTATAACAATCTCAGGATGGAGTCAGTGAGGGGACTAAGGTCTGAACACTTTCTCTTCCTACCCACAGCTCCATCCTTAACTCTGAAGAGCCTTATGCAATTATGTGGGCACCCCACATAATTATATCCTAGTCTCCTTACAACAAACAGCTACCTTTGTGTCCAAGAATGGGCATAGTGATTCCATCTGCCCTTGGGAGGACAGAGTTCTTTGAAGAGTCTTGTGCAGGTCCTTACAGCAAGTGCAAGGCTGTGGGGACAGAAAGCTTCAAGCTTCTGTGTGCTCAGAGTATTCTCTAGGAAGGAGAACATTGGACTGCAGGTACCCATATACCATGGGTCTCAGAGACTCTTTGCTCTATGAAGCATGGCCTGGCCAGAGGAGAAAGTCCCCTTTTCTGGGACTGAGGGTTGTATAGGTGAAAGTTTCTGTCCTGGCAGGTGGGATCTCCCAGCAAGCATGTGGCTTTGAGGCTGGGGCTGAGCCTCTGTAATGTGGATTCTGTGGGCAGCTTTAATGGGCACTCTGCTCTCAACTAAGCTTTAAGTAGCAGGAACAACCTCATAGGAACAGGAAAGTTAAGAGACTTGCAGACTTGGTGACAACCACACTTTTTGGAGACGTCCACAGGGATGATATTTATCTATTTTTTTCCAACTCTAGCTTCAGGTTGGGTTGCTTGAGTAAATATATGTTATAGAAAATATTTATGTTAATAAAAATCTCCTCTTCAAACTATTAATATTTCTTTTTGTTCTGAATGGTCACGAATGGCTTTTCTATTAGTTAAAAATTTTTTTTAAAAAATATTTATTTACTTTTTGAGAGAGAGAGAGAGAGAGAGTGCAAGTTGGGAGGGGGCAGAGAGAGAGAGAGAGACAGAGACAGAATCCTTAGCAGGCTCCAGGCTTTGAGCTGTCAGCACAGAGCCCAACACGGGGTTTGAACTCGTGAACCACAAGATCATGACTTGAGCCGAAGTCGGACTCTCAACAGACTGAGCCACCCAGGCACCCCTCTATTAGTTTTTGTGTACCAGTTTTCTTATTCTTAGTAATGGCTATTTATACACTAGCAAGATTAAAATATTCAACAATTTTCAATAATATTATTTATTGAGTAACTACTGGGTATGTGGTGGGGGCTAGTGGTTAACTGGACAGAAAAAAATGGACTTTTTGAAGCTTAGATTCTAGTGGGAGACAGAAAATTAAAATGTAAATAGTGAGTATACAAGGTAATTTAAAACCTGAGAAATAGTCTATGTAAAATAAAACTGAAAATGTGCAGCAGAGTGAGAAGAAGACTTTTGTAAGGATTAACATTTTAGGATGTGTCTCACTTAGATTTAAGTTATGTTGAGATACTGAAAGTGTCTACTTAGACTTAATGGCCATTTTCTCCCCCAAAGCCATCCCTGACTTTGTTAAATTTTTCTTTTGCTCTAAGAGCTCACCATAGTTTACAGCATCGATCATTTTTTTGGGGTGATTATTTAATTAATGTCCTTCTTCCCCAGAAACTATGTTTATGAGAACAAAGATACAGTCAGCCTTCACTCTCCACTCCATTCAGACACGAGCAACGAGCTTGCTTGTTGTAGATGCTCAATTAATGAATGCATTTGTTGGAGTGAATGAATGACTAGCAGTTTTTAAATGCTTAATGAATCTGGAATTGTGTGTATTTTTCTGATGTGTTCCAAAGTCAAGGTGTGTTTGACAAAGTGGGCACATGATAAATATCTCATTGTATAAAAATGGATTTTTCCAGATCTTATTATGTTAATCTGGATGAATAATATGTGGCCCTGTTTGATTTTTCAAATTGGATCATTCCCAATGTTCATTCAGGAATAGTGGTGCAAATATAGTAAAAAAGGTGGGAAGACATTTTTTGAAATGTAAACTATTTCTGAGCTGACAGAATAATCTCCCTGTGTCAGAAGAGGAAAGGGAGAAAAGTATAAATGTATGTCATCAGGACAGAGATTTATGCATTATTTTAATAATATTTTGGTTGGAACATACTTTAGAACAAGCGGTATAAAAATATAAATTCTATAACTTGTCTTTGCCAAATTACTGAGTATTGTTAGGATTCAGAGACTGATATAAATCTTTTCCTTTTAGGGGGCTATGGAAACTAGAAGGAAAAGAGAAATAGGGAATTATTTGGCTTGAAACAACAACAAAAATGAATGCATGAGACAAAGGGGAAAGAACAAGTGGGGAAGCTGACTGCTTAAAGAAAAGATCAGCCCTGGCTAGATCCTCTTTATACAACACAACCAAATTCAAGGCTCCAATTGATGTTTGTTAACTTTTCTGATCAACTCTGCACTTTGCAGCAAGTGGATCAGAAAGGAAGGATCACACAGGAAGTTTCAAAATGACTACCTGTGGCTTCTTCCTTTGAGGCCTGGAAGATTCTCATTGATGAGGAATTCACTGCTTCTCAAGTAGCTCATGTTACCTCTAAACACTACCATTAGAACATTCCTGTTCATGTGGAGCCTAAATCTGTCTTATAGCTTCTGTTCTTAGTTCTGAGTTCTCGGTGTCTTCAAAATAAATCCAATTTGTGTTTTACATTACAGCCCTTAGACATATGTAGTCATGTCTCTGCTTCTCCTCTTGTCTGTATTTTTTCTTTTGTAGGCCACCTTCTTTGCTCCCTTCTGTGAATGCATGGTCTTATCTATGTCCTTTTTCATCTGTGATGCCTCTGATTTCAGTATGGAGTTAAGGTGATCACCTCCTTAATGCTAATTATTATATTGCCATTTTAATGGAAAGAAATATTCTTGGTAACCACATTGTACTGTAGATATCTATTGAACTCAATGCCAGATAAAATTCTTGTCTTTCTCAAATTATTCTGCTGAGCTATGTCACCCCATTTTGCCTTTATGCAGTCATTTATTTAGAACAGTTGTTGTCCTATGACTTCAACATGGTGAATATTTTATATTCTAATTTTGTTATCCAAACCATTTACTGTTTTCAAAGTTTTATGTAATAGAAAAAACTGTTAAGTATGCCTCTCTATCTCCATCCAAGTCACCGGTAAATCTTGATCATGAAGGACCAAGCTTAGAGTCTGTAGTTACCATTAGAAGGAAATTCTTTACGATTTGGCATCAGTCTGTTAGTTGGTAACTTTTTGGCACGGTTATTCAATCTATTACAAATCTGCCATATCATGTTGTCATTGGGCCTAGTGATTTTCAACTTTTGCTGCACATTAACATCAACTGAAGAAGTTTTAGAAATCCTTATGTCCAGTCTCTACCCTAGACTAATTATGTCAGAATCACTGGAGTAAGATTGAGATGTTAGTATTTACAAATTTTTTTTAATGTTTATTTATTTTTGAGAAAGAGAGAGAGACAGAGACAGAGTGCAAGTGGGGGAGGGGCAAAGAGGGAGAGAGACACAGAATCTGAAGCAGGCTCTAGGCTCTGAGCTGTCAGCACAGAGCCTGACATGGGACTGAACCCACAAACTGTGAGATCATGACCTGAGCTGAAGTCAGATGCTTAACTGACTGAGCCATCCAGGCATCCCAGTACTTTTTATTTTTAATTAATTAATTAATTGTAAGTTTATTTATTTATTTTGAGAGAGACTGAGACAGAGCAAGTGGGGGAAGGGTGGAAAGAGAGGGAGACACAGAGAATCTCAAGCAGGCTCTGTAGTGCCAGCACAAGCCTGATAGAGGGCTCAAACCCACGAAGCCATGAGATCATGACCTGAGTGGAAACTAAGAGTTGGAGGCTTAACTGACTGAGCCACCCAGGTGCCCCGTGATATTAGTATTTTTTTAAATCTCTCCAGGTGATTTTCATGTGCAGCCAAGGGAGAAAAATTGACTTAGCCCAATAATTCCCTAAATGTCTTTGATGACAGGAATTATCTGGGGGTACATCTTATAAGTACAAATTCCTGGTCCCAATCCCTGTTCACTGAATCAGAATCTCCCTGGAAGCCTCAGGAACTCAGGAACATCGGTAGCGTATACTAATGACTTTTTTTTACTCCAAAAAGAGAAGTAGTCAAATCCCTGTTGAAATCCAGGTTTACTATTTTACCATATTTCTCTGAAAGTAAGGAAAAGTGTCAGTATGACTTAACACACATGTGATACATTGCACTTTTTGTGTTAAAATATCATCTTATTTGTGGTAGCCCCTGAGTTGAATTTATATTGACAATTTTTTTTGTGTGTGAATCTTTAAGGACATTTATTCATTCAGCAGATGTATATTAAGCAACTCTTCTTGGTCAGGCCTGATGCCAGGTAGAGGGATACTACTGTTAGAAGAAGGTAGGCATATTCCTTGATCTTATTTGTTCACAGTCTGGATGAGACACAAGCATAAAATAAATGCCCTAAATAAGAACAAATTGTGGTAAATGCAACGAAGGAAAGAGAATGCTGAGATAGGAATGATGGGGATGATGGTGGTGAGGGGGTTGATTCAGGGAGAGGGCTTCTTTAGGAAGTGACATTTAAGTGGTACATGAAGCCTGAGGAGACAGCTCCAAAAGAAGGGAGGGAAGAGCACTGCCAGGGAGAAGAACAGCATTTGAAAGGCTCTGGAGCAAGATAGAGCCTGGAATGTTTGAGGGACAGAAAGAAAGCCAAGTAGGGAGGGTATGGAGAATGAGGTATGAGACAATGTAGGGACAGTTTTTGCATTATGATAATGAGTTTAGATCTTATTCTAAGTGAAATGAGAATCCACTGAATTGGTTGGGGTGTGGGTAATGTGCTTATAAGGGGAACTGATTGAATGGGAACTGAGGGAAGAATGGAAGAAAGGAGACCAATCGGGACTTTTTTTATTTCGGTAGTCCAGATAAGCATTGATAATGGCCTGGGCTAGGATGATGGAAGTGGAGAGGGACAAAAGCAGATGGATCTTGGAGCTAAAACAAAACCCACTTGGATATGGAGTATAAAGAGAGGGAGGAATCAAGGATGGATGTTTTTATAGAATATTACTAGCCTGATAAATCATGTCTATATGTGTCATGTATATAAATAATATTTTGTTTGAATGGGAAATGCTTGGGATAAATAATCTACAATAAAAGAACCAGTTCATAAATGCCTGCTATGTACAGGCTCTGGGCTGGCTGCTGTAGGATATACTCATCTGATTATCATGGACCTAGTTTCCAAGGAGGATTCAGAGCTATTGGATTCCAAGCCAAGTTCTTTCATAAATTATTACACTATAGTTTTTGCCTACTGACATAATAAATGTAGGGCTGAAAATTAGTATGAAATAAATTAGAGTATCTAGAATTGTAAAATAAAATAGTAATTGTTTGAATGAACATCATAGGTATATGATCTGTGTGACCATGGACTCACTTTACTTTTCTGTAATGTGAGGGCTTTGGACCAGGTAATATCTCAATTGTCTCCTAGCTATGACATTCTGTATTTCTGTCACCAGTCTGTAGAGACAAGACATGCTTGTTTCATAAAGTACAGTCCAAGGCATTCTAAAAGAAATGCCAAATGAATGGTTCATGTGAGAGTTTTCTTGGAAAGTTCTGATAGAGGAGAGGCTAGTCTAGAGTGGGTTGGCCAAGTGAAAGTTTGCTCTGAAGGGGAACAGATCTGTTTGGCAGAACTAGAAATTGCAGTCAGATAACAGTGACAGATAAGCTTGCAAAAATATGTTCAAATGGGGTTGTGGAGAGTCTTGGATACCTGGTTGATTGAGATGGTTCAGACTTTATCTTAAGGTGAGTTGTGAACAATAAAATCAAAATTTGTGGCTTTGCCTTTAAAATCAATTTTATGGGTATACAGCATACTGGCATCTAGGAGTAAGTAGGGACAGCATCGACGTCAGTGGTCTACATAGGAAGTGATTGTCTCATATCCCCAGGACTCCCATTTGTTCCCTCTTTACCCTAGAAGTAGAAGCAGGCTTTAGGACATTATCCGGCAGATGGAAATTTGACTCCTCACTTTGTCACTTTCTAATTCTAATTTTTCCTAATTTTTTCTAACTCTGAGCTGCTCTGCACCTTACTTTTGTGATCTCTTAAGTGAGGCCAATAAGAGCTTCCTTATGTGGGGGTCATGGTGAAGATTAAATATGAGAATTTTAAAGCCTTATGAACACTGAAGTTTGCATGTGCCCCGATACATGTGTGTCTGCATGTGTGTGTATGGAAGAGATGGCAGTAATGGGGAGTGCTGGAGGATGAGAGGCAAGATAGGGGCACACTCTGGCCTGAAGGAGGGCAGGGGTTTGTCACAATTCACACTCTGTCACAAAAGGTGTGTGAGGCTCTCTTTTTAGCAGGTGTTGTTCCATGTCATTGAGCCTTACAGGCTTATAGTACAAACTTGATTAGTCAGGTTGTTTTACTGCAAAGCTTTACAGTAGTGCTCATCAATCAATGGTCATGGTGGGGAAATAGAAATGCTGAAGGTTCAAGCAACCTGAGATTTTGCTGTGTTTCTTAGATCTACATCCTCCTATTTTCCCTGCATAAAGACCAACTGGTTGAAGTGATTCTACTCTTTCACTTGGAGTGTTGCCTTGCTTTGGTGGGCTGGGAAAGCAGGAAAGTTGAAAGTCATTGCTGTGGAGAATAAATAGTGGTGTCCTATAAAATGTACCAACAAGATTCATGAGGTAACCTAAGAACCATGGCTTCATGGTGGTTTTCTACTATTTCTGAAAGAGTGAGCTCATGGCTGGGAGTCACTGTGGATTAAGAAATGCTCAGATGGCCAAGATTATGACTACCAAAAGTCAAATAGGTTGTTTCAGTTGAGGGGCTGGGACAGGTCTTGGCCTGTGTGCTTGAATTCTTACATCTACTGTTTCATTCTAACTCCTTGAGCTCCTGTACCCAAGTCTTAGCCTCTGGTCTTTCATCATGATTTTGGTCATATGCAATGACAGTGTGTAGTGATTACAGATTTATTTTGAAAAGACAACCTACTGACCTTTATATGAACAGCAGCTTTAAAAGGCTAGAAAAAGTCTCTAAGTCAAGCATATATGCTTGGTATTAGGTTTAAATTTGGAAGTGATGCAATGGGTAAGGCTAACCCCATTCTCCATATGTTTTTAGTTATTATCCTGTTTAGTACAGTGTCATTTATATAAGTTTAATCAAATTTATTATCTTTGACAAAGAGGCAAATGCTTGGAATACTAAGTTGTTTTTTAAAGATGAAGTACATAATTAATTTTTCCAAACTTGTCTAAAAATGCTTAGCGGTCAGTTTTGCCATTTAGATTTATTTAAACATATGTAAATTTGGCATTTTGAGTAGCAATTAATAAAGTTGCTGTAATTTTATTCTTGGATTTTTCTCTTCCTCTCTGGCTTTTTGAAAAGGTAGTAGGCTAAGCATTAAATTGCTATTCTAGTTTTCAAAGATTTTGGCTAGTACTTTCTGGGATAATACAATAGTTTATATGAGAACAGTTTCATTATGGATCTTTTAAAGATACAGGGTTTCATTTAACATAACATTTGCTTGTACTGATTTTAAAGTGTAAATGTTTTATTCTATTATGACAATTAATAATAATCTTTTTCTAATGCAAATAAAATTTTGATTTAATTACTTAATTCCCAAATATTCTTTTTCCTAGTGCTCCTTCAGCTTCTAGATACATTCCTTTTTTGCATTTATTTTGTGTATAGTATTCATTTATATCAAATAAGTTTACTCTTTGGACAACACTAAGCAACTACCTAACTGTGAGTAATTTAGGACAGGTCATTTTGAAACCTTTCAGGCCTCATTTTCTTCATCTGTAAAATAAAGATGTTGGACCCAAAAATATATGTTTTTTTCCAGCTTTAAAATTGTTACTCAAATATCTCTCATCTTTAAACAAATATGACAATTTTCTTGACACTTTTTAGGATATTTACTGGGCATTGTTTGATTTTTTTTTTTATGTAGGCATCTTATCTGACCTATTTTCAAAGCTTTGTGGATGTAGATGTCTGATATCTCAAAAATCTTAATTGCTCTTAACCTTTAATTTTTAAAATTTTTATAGATTTTTAAGTTTTATTTTAATTACCCAGTGCTCATCACCACAACTGCACTCCTTAATTCTCATCACCTATTTCACCTATCCCCCTACACACCTCCCTTCTGGTAACCATCAATTTGTTCTCTATAGTTAAGAATCTGTTTCTTGGTTTGTCTTTCTCTCTCTTTTTTCCCTTTGCTGGTTTGTCTGTTCCTTAAATTCCACATATGAATGACATCATAGGGTATTTGTCTTTCCTGGACTGCCTTATTTCACTTAGCATCATACTCCCTAGCTCCAGCCATGTCTTTGTAAATAGCAAAATTTCATTCTTTTTATGGCTGAATAATATTCCATTGTGTATATAAACCATTTCTTTATCTCTTCATCAGTAAAAGGGCACTAAGGCTGCTTCCATATCTTGGCTGTTGTAGATAATGCTGCTACATATATTGGGGTGTATGTATCCCTTTGAATTAGTGTTTTTGTATTCTTTGGGTAAATACCCAATAGTGTGATTGCTGATTCATAGGGTAGTTGTTTTTTGTTTGTTTGTTTTTGTTTTGTTTTGTTTGTTTGTTTGTTTAACTCTTTGAGGAGCTTCCATACTATCTTCCACAGTGGCTGCACTAGTTTGCATTCCCACCAACAGTGCAAGAGGATTCTTTTTTCTCCACATCCTTGGCAATGCCTGTTGTTTCTTGTGTTGTGATTTAGCCATTCTGACAGGTGTGAGGTGGTATATCATTGTAGTTTTGATTTGCCTTTTCCTAATGATAAGTGAAGTTGAGCATCTTTTCATGTGTCTGTTGGCCATCTGGATGTCTTCATTTGAGAAATGTCTGTTCATGTCTTCTGCCCATGTTTTAATTGGATTATTTGCTTTTTGGGTATTGAGTTTTATAAGTTCTTATATATTTTAGATACTAATCTTTTATCAGATATATAATTTTCAAATATTTTCTACCATTCAGTACATTACCTTTTAGTTTTGTTGATTGTTTCCTTCACTCTGAAGAAGCTTTTATTTTGATGTAGTTACAATTGTTTATTTTTGCTTTTGTTTCCCTTGCCTCAGGAGACCTATTGAGAAAAAAGTTGCTATGGTGTAAGGCACAGAAGGTATTTCCTGTTTTCTCTTCTAGGATTTTTATGGTTGAAGGTCTCACATTTAGGTCCTTAATCCATTTTGAGTTTATTTTTGTGAAAGGTGTAAGAAAGTAGTCCAGTTTCATGTTTTTGTATGTTGCTGTCCAATCTTCCCAACACCATTTGTTGAAAAGACTGTCTTTTTCCTACTGATGTTCTTTCTGCTTTGTTGAAGATGAACTGACCATATGATTGCGGGTTTCTTTCTGTTTTTTCTATTCTGTTCCATTGATCTATATGTCTTGTGCTGGTACCATACTGTTTTGATCACTACAGTTTTGTAATACACCTTGAAGTCCATAATTGTGATGCCTCCAGCTTTGCTTTTCTTTTTCAAGATTGCTTTGGCTGTTTGGAGTCCTTTTTGGCTCCATACACATTTTAGGATTGTTTGTTCTAGTTCTTTTAAAAGTGCTGTTGGTATTTTGATAGGGATTGCATTAAATGTGTAGATTGGTTTCGGTAGTATAGACATTTTAACAATATTTGTTCTTCCAATCCACTAGCATGCAATGTCTTTCCATTTCTTTATGTCCTCTTCAATTTCTTTCATCAGTGTTTTATAGTTTTCAGAGTACAGGTCTTTCACCTCTTTGGTCAGGTTTATTCCTAGGCAACTTATTATTCTTGGTGAAATTATAAATGGGATTTTTTAAAAAAATTTCTCTTTCTGCTCCTTCATTGTTAGTGTACAGAAATGCAACAGAGTTATGCAGACTGATTTCTTTTAAACTTTTAAGAATTTTTATTTATTTATTTTGAGAGACAGATAGAGCATGTGAGCAGGGGAGGGGAGACAGGGGGAGAGAGAATCCCAGGCAGCCTCTGTACTCAAACAATGTGGAGTTTGATCTACAGTCACAACCTGAGCGGACATCAAGAGTCAGACACTCAACCAAGTCACCCAGCTACCCTCCATCCCCTCATATTCAGTCTGCAGGTGTCTCTAGGTATAAATCAAGTGTCTTGTAGGCAACTTATAGACAGATCTTGTTTTTTTATCCATTCTGTCATTCTGTGTCTTTTGACTGGAGCATTTAGTCCATTTACATTCAAAGTAATTATTGATAGATATGTATTTATCGCCATTTTATTATTTGTTTTGTGGTTGTTTCTGAAGATTTTCTCTGACCCTTTAATGTAGTTCTCTCTTTCATGCTTTGCTGGTATTCTTTAGTGATATATTTGGATTTCTTTTTCTTTATTCTTTCCATACTTATTAGTGGTTTTTGATTTGTGATTACCATTAGAGTTGTATATAACATCTGCATATAGCATCTATATTAGGTTGATGGTTGCTTAATTTTGAACCTATTATTTGCTCCTCTCCTTCCCATGTTTTAGGCATATGGTGTCATGTTTTATATTCTTTTATTTTGTGAGTTCCTTGACTGATTGTTTACAGAAATGTTCATTTTTACTGCTTTTATGTTTCCTATCTTACTATTGTCTCTTTTGGTCTTCCTTTCCCTCAGAGAATCCCTTTTAGTATTTTTGCAGGGCTGGTTTAGTGGTCATGAACTCCTTTAGTTTTTGTTTGTCTCGGAATCTCTTTTTCTCTCTGTCTATTCTGAATTTCAGCCTTGCTGTATAGATTGTTCTTGGATACATGTTTTTCCCACTCAGCATTTTGAATATATCATACCAATTCCTTCTGGTTTGGAAAGTTTCTGCTTAAAGATCCATTGATAAGCTCATGAGGTTTCCTTTGTATGTAACTGTCTTCTTTTGTCTTGCTGCTTTTAACTTTTTTTTTTCTTTATCACTATATTTTGCCATTTTAATTATAATACGTCTTTGTGTGGAACTGCTTTTGTTGATTTTGCTGTGTGTTTTCTGTGCCTCCTGGATCTGGATATCTATTTTCCCCAGATTAGGGAAGTTTTCAGCTATTATTTATTCAAATAAATCTTCTGTCCCCTTTTCTCTCTCTTCTGGGACTCATAATATGAATGTTATTATGTTTGATGGAGTCACTGAGCTCTCTAAGTCTATTCTTGTTTCGCATAATTCTTTTTTCTCTCTTTTGTTCAGCTTGATTACTTTCCATCACTTTGTCTTCTAGGTCATTAATTTGTTCCTCTGCTTCTTCTAGCCTGCTTCTTCCATCGTGTTTCTCATTTCATTTATCGAGCTCTTTATCTCTTCTATGTTATTCCTTATTGCTGTGTCATCTCAATGATGTCCTCCATACTTTTCTGAAGTCCAGTGAGTATCCTTATGATTGTTGCTTTTAATTCTATATCAGGCATGTAACTTATATGTATTTTGCTTAGATTTCTGGCTGTGGCCTTGTCCTGCTCTTTCATCTGGGACAAATTTCTCTGTCTTCTCATTTTGCTTAATTCTCAATAACTGTATTTGTGCATTAGGACTATGTCTGTTGTTCTTCTGGGTAATGGTATTATGAAGAGTCCCTATAGTGTCCTTTGTTCCCCAGTGCCTGGTGCTTCTGAGGGAAATGTCTCCAATATGTGCAGTGTGTGCTCTGTTGTTATGTTCTGGCTGCTTTATCCTTCAGGCCATTCATCTGCAGAGGCTTTCTTTGCCTACTGTGGGAAGTGTTTGGTCCCTGGCCTGAATGTGGCATGTTTTACTAGATGTGCTCTGGCCTGCTTGTGAAAAAAGGCCTGTCACCACTGCTGCTGGATACAAGGCCTTTCACAACTCCTTCCTGTTGGCAGGGGGTTGGGCTAGTCTTCTTGGTGGCCCACCTTGCTGGGACTTAGACAAATGTGACTGGGAGAGCAGTTCTTCTGGAGCATTGTGGGGCAGGGCTTGCTGTAAGTAAGGTAGGTAGACAGTGTGGGTGCTGTGCTGGTTCCCACAGGTGGCCCTATGCTTGTGCTGAGGGGTGTGAGAGGGAAATGGTGCCTGCCAGTTTCTTTGTTCCCAGAAGGGTCCCTCCATGAACATTGCTTCTCTGGGACATACTCTGAGTTGAGCAACTAGCTTCCCCACGGTACACTCCAGATGCTCTATAGATCACTGTTAACAGGCTGTCTATCTTTGGGCTGTTTGCTCTGCCTTTTCTCAAAGGTCAGCCCCAATGTCCTTGGAGCTCTTCTGGAGCCAAAAGTGCTGACCTTTAAAACTCCAGGCTTTAAATTCCACTGGTTGCAAGAACTCAGGCAATTTGGGCCCCCTCTCTTTCCAATCCAGGGCGTTCGCTTTCCCCATATGCTAGTCTGTATCTCACTCTTCTCCATGACCACAGCTCCCTCATCACTGCAGCAGCCATGATCTGTTTCTGTCCCAAGAAGCATCTCCATACCTCCTACCTTCTTTGATGTGGCTACTTTTCTACCTTCAGTTGTGGAGTGTGTTCTGCTAGTCTTCAGATTGAGTTCTGTGGGTATTTAGGATGACTTGATAGTTATCTAATTGTATTTGTGGGATGAGGTGTGCCTAGGGTCCTCCTACTCTGCCGTCATCTTCTCTCAACTCAAATTGCTTTTAGCCTTGTGTGAACAGTTCCACACAAATGGAGACTATACAAATATTTGTGAAATGAATTGATGAGTTTTCTCCACAAAGCAATTTCAATTTCAATTTCAATTTCAATTTCAATTTAATTTCAATTTAAAAAATTGCTGGATTACTAAGCTTTCACCTTTATTTGTACAGTAAGTTTTAAAAACTGAAATATTAGAATTTAACTTTTTAGGCTCATGAGTTAATTAAGATAATATTAACTTTTAATATTGATGAAAATGAAAATGAAAATGTCTGCAAGGTATCACTTGTGATCATCAAAGTTCTGGTTGGTATGGCTATGTGCCTTGAAATGATGGAATTATAAAATGGTGGAAGCTTTATCAATGTGAATCCTTGTAGGACAAAAGTAAACAGAGTCCTTTCTTTTCTCCCTCCCACCCCCCAATTTGACAGGGTCTGAAGTAGATACAGTTAGATTTCTGCATAAGGCAGAAATAAGGTTGTTGTTAGTTTTTTTAAAGCCACTGATTCTTTTTGTTACTATAGTATAACGTTAGCCCATCTGACTATTTCAAGCTGTAAATTGAATGAAAATAATTTTATACTTAAAGTTATAAGAAAAACACTTTATAAATTGAAATGTTTCATATTCTATTATGAACCTCCACTAGGGTTTTGTGAAAAGCTTAATCGAAACACTTGAGTAAAATTTAGCTCAACTTTCACATACTGTTTTCATAGAGTGAAAAGTAATACTGCTTTTGATACAGCTGCAAAGTAAATTATTAAAGAAACATTTTTAGAATTGTGTTACAATAGAGATAATAGAAAATCTCTGGTGGTGTGAATACTTGTTGGATATATTTTTATTTAAACTCATTTTCACAGGTAAGAACCAGGCTCAACCATTTCCTAAATTCATTACCATATTTATTTACCACTAGTGATTTTCAAGTCAGTTATTAATTTTTTTATAGAAAATAGGTTTTAGTATATGTAAACAGACTGCATTTGAACTTTCTTTAGTTTTAATTTCAGATTTTCAATGCTTCTTCCCCAAAGGAAAACATATTATAGAGAGTAAGGAATTTAAGAAAACTGTCTGAAAGTCTTTTGCATGCCAACTACTGCTTTCATAAGACACAGAAGTTACCAGCACAGACCTCACGGCTGGAAGCCTGTGTTCAAATTTCAGCTCTCTCATTTATAAGCCTTCTGATCTTGGGCAAGTTACTTTTTCCCCTTGTGCCTCAGTTTCCTCGTCTGATAAAAGGAGATAGTAATCTTAAATCATAGGGTTTATGCATTACTATATGTAAAATGCTTAAAGTAGTATCTGCCATGTAGTAAGTACTCAATAATTATTGTTTTTTCTTGGTAAACATTCAAATAAATTTTCTTTTATGTGTAAAAATGCATCTATTAGAAGGAATTTTCTATTATTGGAGAAATTTATCAACAAATTTTTGTTTACTTTGCAATGTGATACTCTGTTTTTTCTTTTTTTTTCTTTTTTTTCTATATAGAGTTGTTTTTCTATCCTTATTTCTTTGTCACATTTTGTTATCTTGCTGGTACTTAATCATGCATGTATACTGTAGACTATATTTTCAATTTATTTTTATTGATACCAGTGACCTATGAGATTAGTTGCCTCTAAATAATTAGTTACTATGACCAGTCCCCTTAATAATACTAAAAATCTATAAGACTAAAATGTGTTTCTAGAATCATAAAACGTATTTCCAATCCAAAGTATATAAGTGAAACATTAGTCAAGATAAAATATAGATCAAGCAAACATTTATTAATGCACTCAGCACTTGTTAGGTGCTATGGAAAATAAAAGTGATATAAAGACAGGACTCATGCTCACCAGGAATTTATAATATAGTTCAAGGATTTTCAATAATAAACATGAAGCAAACAGAGACCTCTATAAGATAGGTTAGAAACAAATCATTGTTCTTATAAAAGTGACACAGAAATTTTGGTAAGGAAACATCACTTTAGGCTGAAGAATTTATAGAAGCTTCAAGAAGGAGCTTCCAAATGTAGATATTCCAAATAATCTATTAACATTTAGCTTAATCCATACACTGTTCCTGTAGCACAAAAAAGCAATCAGCTTAAGGTACAGCTGTACTGCAAAGCACAGACTAATAAATCTTTAGGGGTCTTCATTATTGTTATCATATAGAGCTGATAGAAAATGATGGAACAGGGGTGTGGAAATATCCCAGGAGAATGGATTGCACAAGAGAGGAGATGCTGGAGCCAGGTCTAGATAGAGGGGTGAGACCAAGTTAGGGAGTATGTAGGGGGTTGACTAGTTGCTATGGGCTGGGTAGAGGGGTCTGACATTTAGACTGAAGCCCTTAGATAAGCCATATTGTGCAATGGCTGACCTTTAAGTCTTGGGACTCTGTGTAGTTTTTCAGAATATCATCTGTGGCTCCCGGATTATATATAGAGAGGATTTCATTATGATCACATTGATAATGTGATTTAGAATATAGTGATTGTGACTTAAATTCCTAAAATGAAATTATAATGTAGGAATATTTTAAAATATATATATTAATATTTGAGAAATAAATTACAGTAGCCTTCTATTAGTAACTGGTGAAATCTCACACTTGATTGAATCGCTACTATAAGCATAGCGAGGCACGAAGACTTGTGTTCTGGAAACATTAATCTGACATCATTTTAAAAAAGGATTATAAGGGAGAGAGAGAAGAGTGTCAAGAAGAGGGGTAGGGGGAATAGCTGTGTGCATAGAGAGGGTGTGGCAAGTCCAAGATACTTGAAATTGTGAATCAGCGAAGCTATTTTGTCAGAAGTCTCTATTTTTCTGCTAGTTTCATGAGGAAAAATTTTTCCTGAAAATAAGATTTCAAAAGGAGAGTGGCATTTGCATTAGGCATTTAATAGGCTTAGGTGGGGAAGGAGGGTGACAGAAGATAAAGGGAGAATAAGAAAAAGGGAAAGAAAAGGAACTTCAACCTTCCCTGTTGTTCAGGTGGGAGGTCTCCCAGAGCAAGTCAGCCCGACCTGCTTTAGAGTCAGTTCCAGATGACTCATGCCACCGCTTCTGCATCTCCCACATCCTAACAGTGCAAAACTCATTGGACTTTGGAAAAGAGGGTCCCAGTAGAGCCACTCTGCAACAAATTGTGAGAACAGATGTGAAATTTCTTCTTTGTCTGACAATGGGGAAAGATTGTCATAGAAAAGTGGACTGGGAAAATATTTCTCAATCAATAACGCTTGAGCAAAACTAGAATGACTTCACAGATTAGTAGGACATTTGTAGGACAGTTTCTTTTTAAATTTTTTTCTTGCTGTATGTAAGAACTAAGTCATGTGGTGGTCAGGATGATAGTCATACATTTATTGACCTGTTCAAAGTGGCCAGCTGATAGTTTTTCTTGGTCTTTATTTCCCACTAACCTCATAGTAGTCATTGTAGATATAATAAAAAAAGAAAAGCTGCTTTCTTTCCTAGTTTGGTATAAACCTTGACCCTGGGCATGTAGGCAAATGGCAAATTTCAGGACTGAATTACCCCATTTGCATGGGTTCTGATTTTTGTCACACTCTACATGAGAAAGTGATAAGTGGAGGTTGACAGGAAGCTGGGTGATTTCTAACTTTTAAAATAGGCTCATTAAGCACAACATCAACTCAAATCTGCACACTTTGTTCCTGTGTGGCATGGCTGCTAATTATTCCCTGCTGACTGAATCAGTTATAAGAGAGCAACACAGCAAGTCAAAAGTTGGGAAGTTCCTAGAAAAAGCTGTTGATGAATATCTATTTGTACTGTGTTCACAGTTAACTTTCTTATTAGCCAATTCTAAACTTGCAACATTATATCCCTTGATCAAAAGAATGTCAGTGGACAAATGCCTCCAGCTGATAGGACATTGCACTCCAGTGAAGGAGATGGAAGCTACCCAGGCACTCAGATGAAGTTTGATTGGAATGAATGTGAGTCCCAAGATGACTAATCCTACTTCCCAGCCCACCCAGCCTAGTTCATGTTCACCTTTCTGCCACTGTATACTCAGGAATTACTCTACCTTTTTTTTTTTTTTTAATTTTGTGAGAGGGGGCGCAAGAGGGGGAGGGGGGCGGAGGGAGAGAGAGAGAGAGAGGGAGAGGGAGAGAGAGAGAGAGGTGGGGGGATCTTAAGCAGGTTCCATGCTCAGCATGGAGCCTGACTGGGGGTTGGATTCCACGATCCTGGGATCATGACCTGAGCATGGAACCTCACTCATCAAGAGTCAGACACTCAACTGACTGTGCCTGGGTGGCACTCCAGTTTCTACTCCACTTTCTTTTCTAAGTCAGATCTTTTCCTGGCCCATCATGGCTTGAGCTTGAGCTATAAGAAATACCATCTGCTCTGTATAAGGAGGGGAGACCTTTATGGTGAAGTTATTTATCCAGTACTCCTTGATACTTCCCCGATTGGGTGTTTGGAATCAATGAATGAGAAAACTTTCATTTCAGTTGGTTGACTTAGTGCTAATAATGATAAGGCTGCCATTTATTGATCATCTACCCTGTACCAGGTACTGTGTAGAATTTATCATGCATTCTCTTTTAATATCCACCATAACCCTTTGTAATAGTTGTTATACTTCTCAGTTTACAGATGAAGGCACTCACTGAAAATTATAGAATATAGGTATTGGTATACCACACAGGTACTCACTGTTGATCCTAGGATTAGAACCTTTATTTCTCTGAAGCTAAGCCTGTGCTGTTTATGTAAAATGGTGTTAAGTCTGAAACAAGAACTTTTTTCAACAAGTTGCCCACTGGGAAAGAGGTCTCTCCAGGATTTAAAACTGTACCTTGCAACCAACTGTAGCCCAGCCTCTGATAAATCTAGACTTTAGACATAGTAGGATAAAGCAATTAAGAAATAAACTGGCTTGTAGTTTTACCCCACAGGATTGGGATGTATCGCTCTTCTTCCTACCTCCAGAAGGCAGCCATGTGTGATCTCAGTTTGCCTTGATTCAGGGTTTTAAATTAAAAGGCTTTTGTTTTTTAAAGTCTGGGTTCAGTGAAGGAGGAGCTGGGTTAATAAAGAGGTGACTCATAGGATTAAGGGAGCAGAAAAGTAGCTCAACTCAACAGTAGAAATAGCTGGAGTGTGAGTGCTTTGTGCTTGCATTTTGGCAGGCAGTGGGAAGGAAGAGACACTTCCTGCTTCAGCTCCCTGAAATCCTTTGGAGGCGATAGGGCCAAGAGCATCTCGGTGTCAGCAATGATGGGCTGAAATCCAAGGTCCCCCTGCAGTTTTCCAGCATTGTGTACCAGTTCTAATGTGGGTGTGCCCCCAGGTAATAACAATCGATGGTTTTGATTTCTTGATTTTTTGATTTTGAGAAATAAATATAACATCTCTTACATCTAGCATATCAGAACAAAATTGTACTTATAACTATAAAGGGTGTGTTCTCAACAAGGGTGATATTATTTCCAAGGTGATGCAAATTAGTTCTTGGGAGGGGTGAGAAAAGTACTACTCCTTTTATAGATAAACCACAGATATACATGCAGTACAGAAATAGCTATATAGTATATCTGTGGTATATCATGAGATTAGGAAAACATGTTTAAAAATATCTCTTTCAAAAGAGGTGTGAAAATGAAAATAAATTGAGAAATACTGCTCTAGAGTCTCAGATTCTTAGAGAAATATCCAAAGTTACAAGGGTCAGAGAGGAAGATTTGGGGTGCCATTTAGGAAGATAGATGTATAATACCTGCAGGAACAGAAGTGAGTGGGAAGAAGGACGAATACACAAAGCATCATAAAAAATATATATTTTTTTACTGTTTAGTGGGTAAAAACTCACATACATAAAACAAATTAAGTTCATTTCTTTAACCTAGGACATATTGTTATCAGCTCTTTAAAATGTCTCTGCAAATGTCAGGAAACAGAAGTTCCTCAATTACTCATGTTCAATACATTCTCTGTCACATGCAGAATTTGCCTATTTTGGGGCATGAAATCTAAGCACGGGCAATGTAGCTTTAGGTGTCCTTTCTTTCCCACAGTCATATATAGTACAGTCCTACACTGTTTGCTCCCTCCAAAAATAATTGCTATCAGAATCCCTAGAAAGTTAAATTAGTTGGTTTTAAGTTGTCTTCAGATTGCAAAAGGACCACATAAGGATGAAATACTTTGGTTCTTTTTTTGGGTTGTGGCTTAATTTAAATTCTCTACGTCAGTGGTTCTCAAACTTCAGCTGCATCCTAATCACCTGAAGGTGATTGCTAAATCACCTTGCTAAAGCTCAGGTGGCTTTCTGGGCCCTACCCACAGTGTTTGGGTTCAGGAGGTCTAGGGTGAAGCCCAGTGAATCACAATTCTAATGTCGATGCTGCTGTTTGGGGACCACACTTTGAGAAACACTGTCCTGGATTAATGGGTTCCCTAACTGTAGGTCATCAGAATCACTAAGCAGCTATTATAAACTTTGTATTCCTGGGTTAACCTCTTGCGAATCTGAGTCAGTGAGTCTACTAGAGGTACTCAGATTTTATACATTTTCATTGTCCTTCAGATAAGTCTGATAACCATTTGGGCTGCAAATTTCTCTTCCATGTGGCTCTCCTCAGAACTCTCCTCTGGCACTGAAGGCTGACTGCCCTTTGGTTCTTCATTTGTAGAATAACTTCGCAGGGCAATGTATTGCTCCCAGTGGGTGATGCAATTTTGTAGTTTCATTTATTAATACCGTCATTCTTATAAAGTGGATGTTGATTGCATTCTTGAGATCTCAGGAAAAAGAGCAGGTGTTTCTTTTTGGAGGTTGGTTTATGAAATTATACTGCCCAGAGACATAATATTAATTAGATCATTTATGAAGAAAAATATGAAAAGCAAAATTCTGAGTTCTTTGTTCCACTGTTCAAAGAAATCAAATAATGGGAAATGTTTAATAGTTTTCTAATTAATAATACATTAGAAAAATGTATAATATTTTACTTATAACTTTGGACTAGTTTTTATGCAAATCTTCCCTTTGAGTTGGGTCAGGAGAACCCAAAGCACTGGTAAAATTTTACTAGTATTTTGGAAAATTGAATGTGGTTGCTTGGGATGGTAGTATTGATATTTGTGCTTGAAGAAAATAGAATTTTTTTAACATAATATGATTTTCTTGGGCTTCTTTTGAAAGTGATTTCTAAGACCAGATTAGATGATTAAAGCCAAGATCTCTTTCCCTGAAGAAGGGGCAAGAACCACATTAATCAATCAGTTAGTCAATCGATTGATCTATTTAATCTGTATCTTTTCATTGAAAATTCCTACTAGCCCCCATATAGACCTTTGAAAAAATCTTTCTAGGGAATTTGCTGATTTGTCTGAATTCAGGATGTTTTAGCAAACCCAGTCTGGGGAGGAACAGTGATTTGTGCTGTGCAAAGACAAGGGAGTTTTGAGAGATTGTATTAGGCTGGGATGGTGATATTGGATCAGCTAAGCCTTTCTCCCTATAAACTTAAGGACTGGATAATACTTATGATGCAGGGACCACACACTAATCATTCTGGAATTAGTTACAGATCCTCAAAGTACTACTAGGTCAACAGCTGGAAAGGATGCTTACCAGAGAATCATGGATATATAATCACTTAATTATTACATTTCTGGATGTGTGAAATTATCAATTATTTGTCACGTTTCATTTCTGAGGTCAAAGACTTCAGCAACTCCCTTCACTTTATTTTCTTTAAAGTTTACTTATTTATTGGGGGGTGGGGAGCAGGGACAGGGGGAGATGGAGAGAGAGAATCCTAAGCAGGCTCCACACTGTCAGTGCAGATCCCATCATGGGGCTTGAGCTCAGGAACCGCAAGATCATGATCGGAGCTGAAGTCAGAGGCTTAACCTGCTGAGCCACCCAGGTGCCCCAACTCCCTTCACTTTAAAGAATAAGCAATTCCACAGCAAAGTTTGAGGCATGGTAGGCTGCATGAAGAATCTCTGGCATTCTAATAAATTTTTTATTGTTTTGTAGGCTACTGCGAATACCAATTTTATTACAGATTATTGCTGATAGGTATTTTTCTACATTATCCATCCATTCATTCTTTCCAATAATTGTGAAGTATAAATGCCTGCTTAAAAATATCTATTGATTTAATGTAGCCACTAATGTATAATCTCTTTAACCTTCACCATAGTGACACCCTGGAAGCAATGATGACTGACCCTTTACTCACATATACAGATATCCATTTCTTTCATTGGGAGATATTTATTTCATGGTCAAATGCAGTGACTCATTAAAATATATACTGGATTTCCATTTATTCTTTAGACTCCAAGGTGCTTGGTGGTCCCACTGCTGAGCTGTGACAGCTCTGTAATTTCCCTGCTCTGGGGTTCTGAGTGGGAGTGTGGTCTCCTTCACTTTAAAACCTGTAGGAGAAGGGGGTCAGAGGATGTAGAGACAGAGAATAGGGAGAATAAACAGTAATGCGCTGATTGTGAAGAAAGCTGATGTGGGAAAGTGAGGACAGGCGTGATTGAGAGAGGAGTATCAACCAAAGACTATTTCCTCCAAAGAATAATGGTGAAAGCTTTTCTGTCTGATTCAGAATGGGTGCAACCCTTTGAAGGAAGAGCTGGGGGAGATTCTTCAATAGTGAAACATCAACACTGAAAACTTTCTCAATTAGATTGAACCCAATCTCAACATGCTAAATGAATGCACTTTCTTTCTAGGGTATGAAAACCAAATAAGCATTTCCTAGGAATGCGGAACTCAGAGTGGAATTTAACATAAGCTTATCCATCATATATTTTCATGTCTGTCGGTGTTAATGCTCTCTGTCCTTCTTAAAGCAGAGAATGTCAGAAACCCAGACAAGTATCATTTGATCACACACTTATCTTGGTGCATTGTCACCAGTGAGTGTTCTGTAAATGCTCCTTGGGTGGTGTTTTCAACACAAATGGTTATTTCAAAAAGAAGTATGTAATAGGAATGGTCACTGGTTTCAAGCAGGGGACCATTTGCAGTAATTATGTCTTCTTATTAAATATGTGATAGGCATCAGAGACACAAATTTCTTGTGCCTAATAACTACAAAGGATCTTTGATAATAAGCCCCAGCCTGCACTTTCAAAAGTTTCTATTTTAGTGGGAAAAAGGGAACACAGGCAAATCACTATCCTGAGAGACTTGAAAAATGGCTGAGTTGACTCGTTCAAATGGGACAGAATCTTAGATCTCTTATCTTTTGATGGCAGACAGAGGATGGAGGATTGGAGAAAAGTGTGGGAAATGAATCTTTAATTTTCCTGATGAGGTTATACAAATAACAACAGTAGACTTTACAGTGAAAGTCAGAAATGTTAACCCAAGTGGACACTTGGAAGGCCAGTTGTTTTTTCTTAAGTACCCTTGGGTTCTACAGTGTTCTTTCTTCCACACCATTGCATATCTTTCCTGTTCAAAGAGCTCCCTTTGGAATTAATAAAACATTCATTTAACTGTACCATAAGTCATATATGTTTCCCAAACATGAGAAGACATGACTGAACAGATAGCTGGATGGCTAAGCAGAGTAAGAAGATATCTTGGAATTGAATTGCAATTGTAAATGTTGTTTGTTATGATCAAAACTCCCATAAAACATCAATTAATTTTAGATAATTACTACTTGGAGACTACCTAATTGCATGTTTCCCTCCAGAGTCACCTTGCCTTTGTGCAGAGTATTTAATTGGCATGCAGTTAACCTGAAAGGGAAGGGCACTTATAGTAGAATTAAGGACTGTAGCCATATGACATTCTAAATCGAAATATGTGAAGCCACTGAGATATTTAATCATAGTAGTTATTATATCTTTGGAATTAAATCCAGTAGGAGAAAAAAGTTTTAGTTTCAGGATTACATATGAGTCTCCCTTCTCAGAATGTAAAAGAGCTGTATGTGTGCAAATCAGAGGACCAGTCTTGAAGGTGAAAGAGTTTTCCATTCACCCTGGAACTGTGGAGACACCTAACTTGGGGGATTTACATAGAAAACTTGCCCAGCAGAATGCCCAATGTTCTCAACAGTGTAGTGGTCAAGACAGAGGCTCTGGGGCCCAATCCTATGGGTCTGAAACTTTGCCTTTTCACTTATTTGCTGAGCAAACTACCTCCTTTTTCAACTTTAGTTTCATCACCTATAAAACGGGAATAATAACAGTAAAATGGAAATAATAAAATATCTGCTTGGGAGCATTGGTAGGGATTTTTATGACCTAAATTATGTAAAATGTTTAGCATAGTGTCTTATATTTGGTAAATGTTTGAAAAATGTTTATTGTATTTAGTTTTGCGATGGTGATTTCTTCCCTAAGACATATACTGTAAGATATAAACTAACTCAAACTTTGCTTCAGTTGTGCTGTCTCATTCTCCATTCAAAGAAATTTAGTTTGAATTAGCCACATATGCATTATGCATTATAATGATCTTTAACGAGAATGACATGTTTTAAAAGCAGTTTTATCTTTGCATTTTTTGATAATTTAAATATGTAACCAAGTGCATCTACTATGTCCACCATAAAAATATTCATTGAAAGGCTCCATTTAAAAAGCACAAGGTAGGGGCACCTGGGTGGCTCAATTGGTTTAGTGTCTGGCTTCAGCTCAGGTCATGATTCCCAGGGCTCATGATTCCGTGTTGGGGTCTGTGCTGACAGCTCTGAGCCTGCAGCCTGCTTCCGATTCTGTCTCTGTGTCTCTCTCTGCTCTCAAAAATAAATAAACATTAAAATACAAATAAAGATAAAATAAAAAGTACAAGGTAAGGGCACCTGGGTGGCTCAGTTGGTTAAGCATCTGACTCTTGATTTCATCTCAGGTCATGATCTCACGGTTTGTGAGTTCAAGCCCTGCCTTGGGCCTGTGCTGACAGTGTGGAGCCTGATTGGGATTCTCTCTCTCTCTCTCTCTGTTTTTGTTCCTCCCCCACTTATGCTCTCTCTCTCAAAATAAATAAATAAATAAGCTTTAAAAATGTACAAGGTAAATTTTTTTTTGATCATCAAAATTGTTCAAAGTCTGTTCAAGGCTTCCTTTGTCAAATTCTATGTGCAAGATTCTATTTGAGTAGTTTGGATTTAAATTTCTGTCATCTTTTAAAAGGCAACATTCTACATCCCTCACAGTGTATATTTTATTGGACATTCCTATCCAAATTTAATGAGAATTTCTTTTTTTGAATTTTTCAGGTCTATATATATGGAACAAACAGGTTGTAGGATAATCTCCTATCACCCTTAAATTTATTATTGCCTAATAAGAAAGTTCACAGTAATCACAGGACTATGAGCAAGTCCTTGCTTGTCTGAACAGAGTTAAATGTCATGATATGCATCTGCAGTTACCAATGCTTGTACAAACCTGGTGTCTTAACATTATGTCAAGAATCCATGTAGGTACGAATGGTCTTCTATAGACCAGAGAACAATTCACAAGGCACAAAGTGAGGCTGTATTCTACCCCCTTTTTATTATTTTTTGAAGTTATTTATAATTATTAGACTTCTGGGAGATATGGAAGCATGACCATACATCATAAAGTAGTTGGTATGGTTTAACTGTCATGCACCAGGAAAGGCTTCAATATATGACTGGTCCTATTAACTCACTGTTTCTAAAGGAATGGTATAAAGTCTACTGTCATATTTCCTGGGATCTAAGATGCTGTTAATTGTAAATTTTACTGAAGATTTAATAACAGGTTTTAAAAATAAATATTGTATTTGATGTCCCAACAAATAAAAGACCTTCTCACTTAAGAAACATTAACATATGAGCAATCACGTAAATGTATTTTACAACTGAGCAATGAGCAGATGGGGCTTGAGGAGTTCTTAAGGGCCTCTGGGAATACTGCTTGACAGACCCATGCCAAGAGGCCATCTCTGCCCTGGAAAGTACTTACTTGGGTAGTTCTTTACCGCACTGATCACCAAGGATGAACTTAAAGGGGTGATCTGGATGCAAACATATTAAATGCTGAAGTTCTTTTTTTTTTTTTAATTTTTTTTAACGTTTATTTATTTTTGAGACAGAGAGAGACAGAGCATGAACGGGGGAGGGGCAGAGAGAGAGGGAGACACAGAATTAGAAACAGGCTCCAGGCTCTGAGCCATCAGCCCAGAGCCCGACGCGGGGCTCGAACTCACGGACCGCGAGATCGTGACCTGAGCTGAAGTCGGACGCTTAACCGACTGAGCCACCCAGGCGCCCCAATGCTGAAGTTCTTTGTAGGGTTGGGGGCATTCCATGCCTCCCAGAGAACCTGAGTGGGTGGGGTGGGGATGTACCAATTATACATTAATACAAATTATAAAAATCTTACATTTAAGCTTAGATAATAATAAAATTAACACTCACAAACTAGAGTAAAATAGAGCAAACTTTGAAAGAAACTTCTATTTTTTTATGTCTCAAGTGGGGAATATCAGTAGAGAAGACTGTGGTAGAAATACAGAAGTGAAAGAGAAAATATTAAGAAAGATATGTAAAAGGTTGGAAAATGTGGAATCATATTTGTGATAAAAAAATCTGAACTGGAGCAGAGAAATATAAAGTTTGGTACATAAAAATAAATACAAGACAGTGATTTTAAAAAACACAGGCCATTCAGTAAGACAAGATGCCAAAGAGAAATGTCCATATTTTGGAGATCACAATAGTAAGATAAATCGGAGTCAGCCAAATAAATCAAAGGCTGCCTGAGACTGTCTTATACAGCCGTGAAGACACCTGTTCCTATTAGTGATATTATAATGAGAGAAATGACATAGAAATGAAGAAGATAGTTATTAGGGGTGAAATTACACAAGGCTGAGTTAGCTCTGCCTTCAGGGAAGGTTTCACAATTAGTCTGGGACACAGGGTGAGATTCCCAGGTCATCATCTCCATGTTGTGAAGACCATAGGACTAACTTTTCTCAGAGGCTTCTGTGCATTGCTTAGGTTATAAGGATTTGTGTCAGTTTGCTGTCATGATGGATTTTCTTGCCATGAGTAGCCATTAAGGCTTGCTGAATCCATTCAAAAAGATAGGTGTAGTCATAAGAGTGAGCAGCCAGATAGACAGAATTTAATCCTCTACTCCCTTCCCCATCCTCAACATCTGCAAAATAATTTTCACTAAGTTACGGTTTGACATTCTGTCCTGGCTTACACTGAGGAATGCTATACAAAATAAAATTTTAAAAACTAAAACCTATTAGGCATATACTGTAGGGGTGATACTAAATAGATTGCCTTTTATATCCCCTAATGTCCCTTGTTTTAAGGCCTTTGGAAAAAAGATCTTTGAACTTCTTTAAATTCTCCTTTTTACATGACAAAAAAGAAAAAAAAAGAGAGAAAGAGAGAGAGTCACGTATCTGATTTTCTTTCTCCATTTTTTAGAAGCTACCCAGATGCTTGGAGACAAAATTTTAGCTCAATTTTAATAATAGCATAGAATATATATGCAAGTCTAATCTTTCTTTTGGTTTTGATATTCTATCATAATTTATAATTTCCCAGACCCTGATTTTTTTACTTATTCCTATTTTAGTGGAAGTAATCTTGAGAACTGTTTCAAATAATCTGTAACAAGGCCTATTATAAATAAATATGGACAATAAAGTATATATAAGAAATTAAATACATTTTGTTTTTGCTTTTTCAATTTTAGTTTTGTTTGGTTTAGTGCGATCTGATATGGTGAATTGTTAATGTGTTAGTTACACACACACACACACACACACACACACAAAATGTGTGTACCAGAAAAGTAGGAAGTGGGATGTTAGAAAGACAGAAACACTAGCAAGTAATAATGTCTGGTTGATGGGATGAATAAAATTTTGGTAATGTAGTGCAATTTTAAAGTTATTTATGGGATTATATAGTTGATTACTTTTGTGTTTTGCTCCTCTTGGACCTTAAAAGTGTTTTCACTGGCTACATAGCATGTTATTCCTTGTTAATATAATCACCTCTGTGAATTAATCTCTCTTTTTCGTAGGGGAAATGAAACTTCTAGCTAAGATCTCCAAAATAAACCTTGATGGATCATGAAGAAAGGATGAATCATGAGGAAGGGGACCTATATATTTCTTACCAGCTCTGAGAAAGGTAGTATCCCAATAAATATGAAGGTCCGGGGTAAAAAAAAAAACCCAAAAGCCATAAATATATATTACTCAAACAATTCTCAGTTAAATGCTTTATGGAGTCTTTTCAGGTTAAATGGAATTTTGGGGGCCCATGCTCTTATTCAAAGAGTGGCCAGGTGGCTCACCCGCTGTCTCACAGTGTGCTGGTGACAGGACTGAGAGATTGTATTCAGGCCCATGTTCTTGTCCTTTCACCCCTAAACCAAACATGGGAGACACTACACTTCTAACTTGGGAAGTGATAGTCATTCTCTTTATGTGGGCCTGTGTAAATGTTCTTAGGGACTTGGAAAATAAAACTGAATTTGAATTTTGTGTCTATTTGGATAATTTAAGGTTTATCTGACTCATCCTTATGATAAAGTTTTTCAAAGAATGTATATTTTATGGAGATTTCTGACTGATGAAATATTCAGCTGTTTTTAAGTCAGTAAACATCACTCTTAGTCACTAGCATAGAGTTAAGAAAATGGACTTTGGAGCCAAACAGATTAAACTTGAATCCTGATTCCTCCATTTAGTAGCTGTGTGACCTCGGTCAAGTTTCTTAACCTCTCTGTACATTAGTTTCTTCATCTGTATAATAAAGATCATGTTAGGAACTACCTCATTTTATGAATTAATACTCATGAGTTAATTACTCATTAAATGAGTTAATACATAAGGACTTCGAATAGTACCTGGCACAAAATAAGCAGTCAGTAAACATTGGCTTTTATTTCTCTGCTTTGTTTTTCTACTTTTGATTTTTAGATTAGTATATGCACAGATTCCCACATGTTTTACTATCTTTGAATAGAAAATATGGTATATAAGAGAATATAAGTGAGCAAAAAACCATTCAAAGGAACATAAAGGTCATCTAATTTGAGGAAATATTCAATTCATAAAGGTCTACCGTAGTATTCTACCAAGTGTTCATTCTAATTGTGCTTAAGCTTTAAAAGGTGACGAATTCACCTCTTCCTGAGGCAGTCCATTCCATGTGGACAATTTTATTAAAAAGTTACCCATGTATTGAACTGAAATCTATCTTTCTCTAGCTTCCATTGGTTCTAGTTCTTTACTTTGAAATGGCACAAAGAACATTTAACTCTCCTTTCAAATGGCAGCCTCTACTAACTATTTGAAGGGAGATTTCACTTGATATCAACTCCTCCCATTTTCTTCCTTAAAGACAAATGAATGGTTGAGACACATGATTTCAAATGTTCTTCCTCTCTCCCTCTCTCTCTCTCTCTCTCTCTCTCTCTGTGCTCCTTCCCCCAACATTATCTCATCTATAATAGTTTTTATCAAAAATTGATACATACAATTTTTGCCCTGATTGTGTTCCAGGATCCAAAGTCCCTTGCATGTTTTCTAGATGGTGATTGATGGAAAAATAAGTTAATTCTGTAGGGAACTTTCCTTTTTGCAGAGAACCTCATCAACTGCATAGACCCTTTTGAAAATGGTGACATATAATCTAAAACATCTGATGCATGTAAGACATTTGAAACATGGGATCAACTTTTGGCCTCAATGACAAAGAAATGGAAATATTAACACACAAGTCTCTTCATCCATTGATTGTGAACTTGATAACTTTATCTCTCTTGAGGTCCCTTAAAAATCTGAATTTTTGCTATTTTGATTTCTCTTACCATCATTAGATACAGGCCAGAAAGAATTTCGGTTGGCCAAGTATGTGTATCCCCTCATGCAGTCAATGGATTATAATATTAGAAGTTTGGGCCACACTTTTATTGTAATGAAGGATGTTAATACTTAACTCATCCGTGTTTTAGTGTGCAAGTTATTTTAAATAAGATGTGTGTAGTGCTTAGTGTAATGCCTGACAAAAAGTAGTTACTTAGTAAATGAAAAGTAATGGGACTGATAAATTTTTAGTACAAAAGGAAACCCCATTATATACTAGTTTTTGTAATGTTCTAGATATTACAAAATATTTCAGAACTCTTCCTGAATATGGTATATTATCCAAGAAGCCCGAAATGTAGAAGTCCCCTGTTATTCCCAATCGTTTACATTATGGAATTCCATTTTCCAGAAATAGTCATTGTTGATGATTTGGTATGTATTCTGTCCTCCCAAACATTTTGTTTTATTAAACAGGTGTATGGATATGTATATTCACAACATGAATAGTTATACATATAAATGACTACATATATGTGTGTTTTTTTTTTTTACAAGTGGAATCGTGTTATATATCATTTTGCAATCCCCTTTATTCACTTAATACACCATGGATGTGTGTCCATGGCTAAAAATTGACACACCTCACTTTTTTAATAGCCACACAGTGCTCTATTGCATGGATGTACTGTGCTTTATTTAATAATCCCTTAAGGACAGATATTTAGAATGTATCCATTGACTTGCTAATGTAGTAATTCAACAAAAAACATCCTGGACAAATATTTTTGCACACTTAGATAAGCCTTGAGGCCATAGTCTTTAAAGTGGAATTACTAGGTCAAAGGGCAAATATGTTCAAATTTAAATAGTTTTTGCCAAATTGACCTTCAAAAATTTGTACCAAAGTGCACTTTCACTCCCAGTGCCTTAATTTCTTCTTTCATTCAACAGAAAAGTTTCTATTATTCCCACACTGTCACCAGTATGTGGATTATCAGGTTTTAAAATATTTTTTTGCCCATTTGGTTACTGAAAAATGATAGCCTACTGATGTTTTAATTTGCAATCTAAAACTATGAGTCAAACTGAGCATCTTAAAACATGCTTGTTGGCTATTTGTATTTCTTTTTCTGTGAACCCGCCAGACGAATTCATTGTCTATTGTTCTATCAGATTGCCAGTCTTTTTCTTATTGATTTAAAAATCATTACTATATTAGGGCTCTGTTGCAAAATTTGTCTCCTAGTTGGTTGTTTAGAGGGAGGTCACCCATTTGATGATTATTTGATTATATGAAGCAGCATTGCTACCATGGAAAGAGTGCTGGACTTAGGGTGTGAATGAGTCAGCTCTTGTTCTGGCTCTGTCACTTGTTCCATGACCTTGTTTTTTTTCATCTGAAAAATGGGGATAACTAACACCTGCCTGTCACTAAATGTGATAATGTACATGAAGACATTTAGTGGACTCTAAAGTGCTTTGCAGATATCATATGTTGTTATTTTTATACCTTTGGAAAGATTCATGTGAGAAAAGGAAAGATTTTTGCCTTTAATCCTTAAACTCTGGTTTCTTGCTTCATGAGGCCAAAGCCAACCTCTTTACATATGGCAAATTTAAAAGTATTGACTTCAGATTAAGGACAAGTTGTATTAAGTTCTTTCTACTCTGTATTGGTCAGGTCTCATCTGGAAAGCTGAGCTCATGTCTGGGGACTGTGCTTTAAAGAGAGTGCTGTTGTTCTGGACAGCACTGGGTGAGAAGGTGCCAGGAAGTAAAGGGCCTGGAAACCACATTATTAAAGCCTAGGAAAGCTTATTTTGGAAAAAGGTAAATTACAAATATTTAATATTTTTCTTTAACATTTGAAAGGCTGTCCTGGGATAAGGAATAGACTTGGTTTTCACATTGCACAGAGGAGATCTAGTACTTCTAGTCCTCAATTTGGGATCTTTATAAGGTGTAGCAATTCCAGTTCTTTGACAATGGAACAGGGTATCTCAAAATAGTGATCTTCTCATTAATGAATGTATTCAAGCAGAAGTAGAATGTCAGGAAATGTTGTAGAAGGGATTTCTGAGTGAGAAGACAGTCATTTCTTTTTAAAAAAAATTTTTTTTTAACGTTTATTTATTTTTTGAGAGACAGAGAGAGACAGAGAATGAGCAGGGGAGGTGCAGAGAAAGGGAGACACAGAATCAGAAGCAGGCTCCAGGCTCTGAGCTGTCAGCACAGAGCCCGATGTGGGGCTCAAACTCACGAACCATGAGATCACGACCTGGGCTGAAGTCGGTTGCCTAACCAACTGAGCCACCCAGGCACCCTGAGAAGACAGTCATTTCTGAGGCCCATCTGTATTGTCTGTCATATGGGTATCTTTTCCACTCAATTATATTCATTTTCCTTTATAATTTTTGAGGAAATGCCATTTACCTCATACTGAGTTCAGTATTGTAAGCAATATAGAAACATAAGATTTGATCAAGGAGTTATTCTTTTAAAGGAAACTAATTGTGGAAGGGTAGAGAGAGGACTGAACTAGAATCAGAAGATTTCAAAAGCATTTCAAAGATTTCAAAAGATTTCATGACATCCATTTCCACTGTCACTATTATCCTAGAGCCTTTTTGTTGATTTTCTTTCCTTCACTCTTATATTTCCCTTATTCTTTCCTTTATTTTTCTTTCCTATCTGGATCATTGTGAATGCCCTTCCTCTCTCCCTTCCTCCCTCCCTCCCTTCCTTCTTTCCTTCCTTCCTTCCTTCTTTCCTTCCTTCCTTCCTTCCTTCTATTTTATATGAGGACTTCTAGTTTTGCTTCAAATCAATGTTACTAAGATTCATCTATATTTTTGAGTATAGCTGCAGTTCATTCATTTTCCATTGTTGTATAATATTTCATTATGTGAATATACTACAATTAATTTTTTCATTTTCCTGTTAAAAAGCATTTAATTATGTTTTAAGCATTTTGCTTTATGGACAAATATTGTATGTACCTGCTGATATTCACGTGCAAGGGTTTCTCTAGGATTTATACTGTAAGTGGAAATGCTGAGTCAGAGGGTATATGTATGTTTGCCTTTGCAGAGTAAAGCTAAGTTGTTTTACAAAATGTCTGTATCTTTGGCTATATTAAAGTAGCCTCCTTTATAATAATTTACCATGCTAAAATATATTTTCTTACATTACCTTATCCACATACCCAAGGACCCATAGTAGCTTTCTGATCAAAGGACTCTCTTATATATATATTTTATGAAATTTATTGTCAAACTGGTTTCCATAAAACACCCAGTGCTCATCCCAACAGGTTCCCCTACTCAATGCCCATCACCCACTTTCCCCTCCCTCCCACCCCCCATCAACCCTCAGTTTGTTCTCAGTATTTAAGAGTCTCTTATGGTTTGCCTCCTTCCCTCTCTGTAACTCCCCCCCCCCCCCCGCCCCCCGGTTCTGATCAAAGGACTCTCAATAGTACATTCAAAATTCTCCATTGACTGGCAATCTTTTGCCCATTCACAGTCATCTCTTATGGTCCCCCATAAGGATGACTTCATTCTAACCAGGCCTGTGGCTTTATCATCTCTTTTCCCGCTTTTCCTGTCTCATCTTTTCTCCTACCTCCTTGTCAATCTTTGTCTACTTATAGCAGAGGTTTAAGAACACAAACTCTGGAGCTTGAATTTCTGCTTCACCACTGCTAGCTGAGAGACCTTATTCATATCTGTGTCTCAGTTTCCCTCTCTGTGAATTGGGGATAATAATAGTATTTACCCCAGATTGTTGCTGTAAGAATTAAATGAATTAACATTCATAAAATTTTTAGAACAGTAGATGTTATATAAGTATCTGATATTTTTATTATTATTCCAGTGTAGGCTCTTATCTTTTTCTAGAAGTATTTTCTGACAAACTAATTTTACATTGTGCTGCATTTCATAAATAATGCATCATTGGTATCTTGCTTGAGAGCAGAAACCATATTGGTACAATTTTCTTTCTAAGTGTCTAGTTCAAGTTGGGCTTGCTGATTAACAAAATGCAATAAAATAATCTATGGGAATCAGATTCCCAAGTTTTCATAGTCTTGATACCACTATCGAAGAGCAGCTTTCTCATGTGTAAAACTCCACTTGGCTACTAATTTCATTGCTATGACACTAACTTATGACTCTAACCTTAACACTAAGCCTAAATAATTCACTTTGGAACCTAAATTCTAAAGGTATATATAATTGGGACATAGGGTAAGGAAAGAGTCCCCCAAACACAAAAGTCTGGCATTTGCCCATTTTCCTAACCCTGTACAGAGTTCCAAATTCTGCAGACTGGATTACATTGCAGGAGCTGTGTATGTTTTTCTAGAGAATTACTCTGGTGAATTGGTGAAACAACACAAGGTCTTGGAGCAGACCTGAATGATGCACCTTGCTCTACTCCCAAAGATGGACACTGTACCCCAAATGTCCGTTCTCCAGCATCATGCCCCAGCCAGGTGCTCCATTTGCCATTCACTTGATGGGATGTGCTCCCAATGGCACTACCATTTCTGAGCTTATGGACCAACATTGGTTGTCATGGCTACAGGTTGCTGGACAGCTCACTTAATCTTTAAAGATAGGTCTTCTTTGATTGCATGCTATAACATTATTCTTGCAAGTGCCATTTTTCTGAAGGACTTCTGGAGCAATAGAAAAAGCCATAAATTGCTTTCCATTGCTGGGAAAAAATCATGTATCTGTTTGAGTATACAGGCATCTTCAGAGGGCTGTTTGTGATTGTAGCATTTTTAGACTCAATAGAGCCACATAATAAAGCAAACTCTCTCTAAGCATTAGAGTGTCCGCTCTCTCTAGTTTGAAACACACGAAGATAAAGATACACTGGAGAGGAAAATGTTTCTCCCAGAGAAGCAGAACAGAGAGTGTGAAGTGCTAAAGACCCAGAAAAGGGATAATGATTAGAATTTCAGGCATTCTTGAGCTATTGGATCAATTCAAAATGCATGAGTTTTTCAGTTTTTTACAAGAATGCTATAAATGAAAAAAATTGTCATGCCGGTTTACATTTGAATATTGCTGACTTGTAGTTTTAACAAAGCCATTCATATTGTCATGAATTGGAGATGGCCCAAATCTGCATTGTGTATAAATCTTTCCATCTGCTAAGTTCTTAAATTCAGTTTTTGAGTGTCTGATATTAAAACATTAACAAAATTATTATATTCCTATTTGGTATACATGTAGTTTAAGAAAAAGGAATTATTTATACCTTTAAAAAGTTGAGAAAGAGAAAACACTTTGAATATATAGGTAATGTTTATAAATAAGTATGTTTGAAGTGTGACAAACCTGCTTCTCCATAATTAGTGAGCTGGGTTGTTACAAATTTGGGAAAAGAGGGAGAAAATATTTCTCCTTACAGAAGTGGTGGTTGGAATTTTCTGTTTGTATTAGAAAGAAAGATTACTTCAACCTAAGAAATGTGATGTCGTCCTTCATCTTTTTTTTTTTTTTTTAAACTAACCTTTTGGCCCATTTAGGAATTAAAATAATGTATAGCCTTCTCAAGTTGTAAGAGGATTGGCAAATAACATGCTTAGAATGAAGAGATCAGGATGACTATTCTTTAATCTGAACAAGTAATTTATAGGATTATGGAAAAATCCAGGTTCTTGACTATCCCCACTTCAGAGAAAGACATAATTAAATTACAAGACAGAAAAAAGAGCCATGAATCGGCTACATCCTGTAATCACTCAATAAGTTTCAATGATTATTGAAAGCAGGTTAATGCAAAACTCAGCTGTTTGTCTTTGATATACATGAGAATTCTTTGGACATTTCATCTAAATCACTTTGAAACACCTAACAGCTTGGTACTATAATGCGAACAGACCCATTCTTATAAATCTGGTAGTGGTACCCATTCTTTAAAAGGTACACCACATTGCTATAGGCCAAAGGCTCTTTCATGTCATTATATAACAATGACAGCAACTCAATTTAAGTGTATAATGACCCAAGCCAGCCATCCATAGCGGCAAAAATTTAATAGCAACCTTATCTGGAATGCTGACAAGGAGCACTTCCCAAGAAACCATTACAGCCTCTTCAGTTTACAAAACAATTGGCTTTAATCTTTAATACTGCTAAGCAGTAGGGGGCAGATAGGCACATTAGCATAGCTTTACTTTTTATAAATAGCATTTAATACACTATATTCAGATACTGTAGGACTAAGAATCTTATGTCAGTTTTAGACTTGAGCAAATAGTACAAGGATTTCTTTTTTCTTGAAAGCCAAGATATGATGCTTGCATTCCCACAATGGGGCTTAGGAGGGTTTGTATATCAATGAAGTTTGAAGGCAAAACCTTGAACATGTGTCCTTAGGGAAATGTGAGGATCCTTGACATGAATTTAAGTTACAGTAAGAAGAAAACCATTAAGAGGAAATTTTCTCAGTTCACTGTAGAAACATTAGCTTCACTAAGCTCATAGACTTTTGCTTGGAGCATAAAGTCACACTCTAGCCTCACCATGATAGCATTTCATCTGCTCTATGGTTTTTCATATTTAAAAAAATTCTTTTACTATTTCATGAGAGAAACCCATGTGTGAATTGCAGATACTCTCTTTCTTAAGGAAGCAAATGTATTTTTTATTGTTGCAGTATGTCTTTGGTTATCACGGAAGAAAAGGCTTACTTAATGAGATTGTTAAAACTGAAGACTGGGCTCAGCTCCTTACTGGGGTGCTCATATTCAGCACATGCCGGGTCGTACTGCAAAGCACACCATACACATAGCACACACCTTCCTGGAACATCAGGTTTCCTTGATGATAAGAAATACAATTATAAATTTTATATTAAAGCAGACACAAATGTATTCTTAATGTGTTGAACAGTGTTCCTGCATGTTAAGATAAATAAAATATAAGACCAAAAAATTTCGAATTGTGTCGCGCTGCTTCAGAGGTGAGCTCCCAAGTTCCCAGGGAGGAGAACACTTGCCTTTTAGTTAAGGGCATTTGGCAAGAAAGATTTGAGGAGAACTGGCTTAAACAATGGGGAGCATGACCTACTGTCTGTAGAAAGCATGTGTTAGATTATAATTTAAGGCAAAGAAATTCAAATATAGTTTTGCCTTAAGATACATTCTGGCAGAACTTTTTCTTTAACTGCAAATAGAATTGGGAAAAACACAGGTTTTGAATTCTTGGCATTATATTTAAAATGTAATAAAGCTATTTTGGAATTAACTTAGGCATTATTTATCTGGAGAGACTAGATCTGTCAACTTGCTTCACACTTGTTACCTGTGACCTCTTTTGATTTGTTTCTTGGGTTTGAAAGGAGTATTTCTTTTTAACAATCATTGTTATCAACTATCTCAGTCATATAGGCTTTTCTACTTTCAATGCTGTATTGACATGTTAGGTGGCTTGACCATTTCGACTGAATTGTTGCTTAAATACGTAATATATATAAATATCGTCCTAACAAAAACAGTTTACAGGTATCTTCTGACTTTGAATATGCCCATCTGCATCTGTGAACATACTTTCTTTTTTTTTTAATTTTTAAAAATGTTCTTATTTATTTTTGAGACAGAGAGAGACAGAGCATGAGCAGGGGAGGGGCAGAGAGAGAGGGAGACACAGAATCTGAAGCAGACTCTAGGCTCTGAGCTGTTAGCACAGAGCCTGCCTGACGCGGGGCTCGAACTCACAGACCTTGAGATCATGACCTGAGCTGAAGTTGGACGCTTAACCGACTGAGCCAGCCAGGCGCCCCCCCGTGAACATACTTTCTATGGGAGAACTTCAACTATATTGATAATCTTTTCCATCTTAATAAAATACCAGCAAACAATCCCTTAGTCAAGGGAAATATCAAACCCTAACTCTGCCTTCAAGGAGTTTCTAGTCTGTTATGGAAGATGAGATTAGGACACAGAAAACAATTTTAGAAAAAACTGCACCATAAGATGTAAAATTAATTAAACAAGAAGGCTGAGGTGGCTTTAATAACATGGAGGCCTACGTAAGCAAAACGAAATTTAAGCCTGTGAATGCCTCAAGGTTATGCAATCACATCAGTCACAAGCAACCAACTAGGCTTTAAACTACAGCAGTCACATAATTTCTTTTCTTTGTTTCTGCATTTTCTATATACGTCTTTACCCTGGCTCCTCTTAGTGGAGCACACTAACCACTTCTGTTTTGGTGCTGCCCAATTTGAATCAATTCTTGCTTAAATAAACTACAAAGTTTTTAGGGCGCCTCAGTTTATCTTTTAACAAAGGTATAGAAATAGAGGTTCAGAAAAGAATTGGCTGAATAATACACAGACCTTTCTTTATAGCTTATTTGAAAACGTCTACCAAAGAGCATTTATTTCAGTGTTAAAGCAGGCAGTAGTCAGAATTATAATAACTCCCCAGACTTTTTTTTTAGTACAATCTCTATTTTCTAAAGAGCTCTCAGTTGATCCTCACAACAATCCTGTGAGATAGACGAGACTTTTGCTTCCATTTCACAGAGGAAGAAACTAAGATTCACAAAGGTTAAATCATTTGTCCAAGGTCATAAACCTAAAAGCGATATTGCAGTACTTGACCCTACACCAGGGATTCCTAGCTTAGAGATATTTTCTCAAATAAATGCTGCAAGGTTTCATGTCACCTAAGTCTTTTATAATTATGACTTTGTATTTATGAGTATTACCTTTTTATTCACATTAAAAGGAATCAACTCTGGAACACAGACCTACTCTACCTGGGTACTCAGAAACATACAAATAGTTATTTTTCAAAATGAGTTCTGTGGAACTCAAAGAAGGGGAGAAATGGAAATACAAAACTGGGGAATACTGTATACTACAGGCCTCTCTGGGAGACTTACAGTGTCTGTGGTAGAGGAAAGACTCAGAAAAATACTACAAAAAATAAATGTATTTACTTACTGGTTTTCCAAACTAATTTGTATCTGGATCATCCTTTTTACCTCATCTATTAACAATTTCTATATTTATACTAAATTAGGGCTTATTTCAGAAATCTCTTAGTTAAGAGCGGGATTAAAAAAATAAGCCTAGTTTGAAATTCCCAGTGCCAAATTAGGTAGTAAATGCCTGGAATATGAATCTTATGCCCCTTTAACTTTGAAGGTCTCTGTAAAGAGAGAAGAGGATCTTTCAGTGTCTTTTTTCCATCTGCTTCCATCCTTTGGCTGTTCCAGAGCCGTTAACCACCATGCTGTGATGGTTTGAAGTAAACCAGCCTCGCTATGAAAAACTTTGATAGACTCAACATCTCTTTATTTTCCTCCCTGTAGTGATCATTGTGGCACAAAATGATTTTTGAGGTTATGGGATAAGAAAAAAGTTCTATGAAAACAGGTCTTATTGATCCTATTGCAGGAGATCTTATCACCGAGGACGGAAGATGCAGTTACTGAACTGCTTTTTACCAGCCTATGGAAAGGCCGATGCATTAAGTTGAAAAGAATGGGCTTAGATCATAAATCTGTTCTTCAGGGAAATTACAGATTCAAGCTCTTTGAAGATATTTATTCCTTCAAAGTTCTTAATGTATGTTTATTCATTTCCCCAAGTTGATTTCAGGCACAAAGATAAGAAGAAAAACTTAATTCTTTATTGTGGCCATGCCTGGTCAGTGATTAGTATGAAAATGCTTTCTAAGTTTTCCAAAATGCTTTTAAAATAACCATATTTTCTGCTTTCATTGGCGTGCTTCTGTGTGGCCGATACTAGCCTAAATCTTGTTATTTCGTGAATATTATAAAATAAAACCCCAAAGAAAAAAGGCTGAAAGGAAATTCACCAAACTATTAACAATGATGGTTTTCTTAGAAAAGTGGAACAGTGGGTAATTATAGTCATTTTTTCTAATATTTTACATATTTTTCACATTTTCTACAATATTATTATAATACCATATGTTACTATGAAAATCAGAAAAAATATACTGAAGTTGTGTAAAATTTAAAATTGGTGTCCCATTTCTCCCTAAACTCCAGATACAATTTAGAGTTTTTGTTTTTCCTTTCATCACCACCTTTAAAAAAGGGGAGGGGGCAAGGTGAATATATAATTTTTCCAATAGTAACACTTTGCTAAAATTAAATGATCACATAATGATGATTAAACATCTAGGTCTGCCTCCAATAAAGAAGTGAGGAATGGCCTAATTACTGTAGTTTGCCAGGAAAAACCTATTCATTTATCATTTCACCGAACATTACAACCAGAGTTTCACAAAAAGAACATTTTTCAATCTATAATTTCCCTCCCTCATAAACTGAGGTTCCTGTTGAGCAGACATGAGGGATTTAGCTGACACTGGCTGAGGAGAGCCCTCCAGCCTTCACAGAGGACCTGGGGAGACTAATACCTATTTACATGCTTCAGGTCTTAGGAGTTACTGTCCGGAAAAATCTGAGACTGGGCATCTATCAGCCCCCACCCCCCTCTGTGTTTCTTGTATACATTTGTTTCTGATATAAAATTTGCTTTTCTATTGGTTTTAATATAAGCAAGACCAGGAAGACTTTACAGGAGAGATTTGGGTAGGCAATTGAAATTATTTTTTCCCTACTAAGAGAAACTGGAAATAAGTTTGTACGAAGAAGTAAGACTTCTCTTTGAAGATATGGGAGGAAATATTGTATGTATATCTAATATATCCCTGGGATCATCCCCTAAACTCCATGCTCAGGTGCTAAATTTAGCCAGTCTAGTTTGACATGATTTAAGTGATGTTCCTTAACTTCTCTGTGTCTGATTGTTAAGAAGGCTGATAAATCTTGATGACAAAATAAGTTTCCTGATAAAGCCAATATTAAATTATCTTGAAATTAATTTTATGGTTTATGAGCTCTCTAGACCCCTAGTTTTTCTCTCTGTATCTTTTTTTTTTACCACATTAATTGATACTATTTCATGAGCTGCCATAAGAACATGAGACAATTGTGAAATCCATATCCCTTACCAAACCAACACAAATGGTAAGCTATTCCTCTGGATATGTATATTAGCAGAAAATAAAAGAAGACACAAAGAAGAAAGCATATTGCTAAGGATTTGGCAGTGACTAAGTGTTTGGATGATCTAGTTGTCATGTTTCAATCTACTTTTTCAACCTTTCTCTGCAACTTATCTCTCATGAGTCCCTTACCTGTTTCCTAGACTCCCGCCCTGTGCTTCATGAGGCGTGGTTTGATATAGGTGGTTTTGATACCGTCTTCTTCTCCTGCTCCCCTTCCTGGTTTAAAACCATTGCTCTAGCCATGCTACATTTTTTGGATACTCTGAACGTTGGCCTCCTTATAAATTCTGTCTTACCTAGGTGTTTCCTCATTTATAATGTTCTTCTCACCACTTCTCTGCTCCATTTCCTACTAGATACCACACATCTTTTAAGAGTTAGCTCAAGCACCATCACCTCTTAAAGATTTCACCACCTTCCTCTGTGCTCCCACTGTAGTTTGAAATGTCTTCCTTTCGGCAGATGGGATACACATGGGATATGTTATAATTATTTATTTACATGTCTGTTTCCTCCATTAGGATGAGAGTGCCTTGGTATCAGATGGTGGCTTATTCATCTTTGTGTCCCCTTACTTAGCAGAGTCTGGGAAGACGTAGGTTCACAATGTTAGCTGGATGATTCTTTGCTGGATGAATTGTGGATCTGAAAGCTATATATAAAAATTCTACCAGGTGTGGTTGGGGAGAAAAGAGTTTTAAAATAATTATAGACATGGGCTGTATGTTTTCAAGAGAGGACTGATCCATATGGCACATCATAGGCAATTGAGGAATACTACTGTGTAGAAGTGGAGAACAGTGAGAGAAGGAGTAGGTTTTCTGATAACAAATATCAATTATTTTAAATATTTTTCTTAGTCTTACTTAAGCTGTCTTCTGCCCCTTTATTATACATTCATCTACTAGATAAATGAATTTAATATAAAATGAGGTCACTGCTTCTAACCATCATGTTTTATGCTTCCTGCTATCTCACATAGAATGAGGAAATTCCAAGAAATTCAGTATTTTCCTGATCCTTTCCAATCTGCGTCTATACACCAAGCTCATATAAGCAACCCAGATGCCTTGATGGGAGACTAACCTTGCTGGCCTTTGTGTACCTGGAATGCTTAATGGTCTTATGGTGACAAAAATGACTTTAAAGATATTGAATTAAAGCCATAGATGTTTCATTAAATGGGACAAAACACTGCCTAAATTAGAGGAATAATGTGCATTTTTAGTATGTTAGTGGAGGAATGTGTGTAGAGGGGAGGAGGTGAGAAGGGGTATGATTACAGTTACCTATTTCCTGGTTATTTCTCAGACATTCCAGACTTAAACTCTCCAAAGACGCGAGTCACCACACCAAGTTTCTTTAAACTTTTTTTCCCCGTTTACAAAATTGAGTGCTCTGCTGGGTGCTGCACTCTACAATCTTGATTTCCTTCCTAATTGCACAAGTGGCTCAGCTCTTACAATACCATATTTCTGTTCATTTGCATTTATACAATATACTTCACCGTGTGCTTCAAATGCACCATTTGAATGTTGAGTCCTGTCTCCATCTTTAGGTTCTCATAATGGCCGAGCCCATGAATAGGGCAAGTCTGAGGAGAGCTGCTATAATCTCAATATGAGACTGTCTTCTTACAACCGGCCAATATTCAGCTGACTTCTGAGGTGATGCTGAGCAGTAATTCAAATGGAAGAACACAGCAATAAGTAGAGGGAAAGAACACCCAAGGTGATCATTTAGAAATCATTTTGAGGTCAGAATAAAAGAACATGGGATTTGTTTTATTTTATTCCAAACACCATATAATCAAAAGGGTCTCAGGCTCCCAGGGAGTTCACTACATGAGGTTGCTTTATAAAACTGCTGAACAAAGCCGAAAAGAATTCTTGCCTTGCATTCCCTTCCGAACCCACATACTTGTTTTCAAATACAATGAAGGGGTCTCTCCGGTCAAATAATATAATTTCACCAAATGCTATAACTTCAGTTTCTATGGAAGTCCTGTTGATCAAATATAGGGTGAATTTGAGGTAGCAGAGCATATTCATAATGTGATTTATCATATTTACTACATCGTGAATTTTGAGCACATTCTCTTTTTAGGTTAACTAAATAAGAAAAAAGCTTCTGGGTTGGCCTGAATGGCAGAATCACTGGAACCAGAGTTGGAGGCGTCTTGACAGAGTCATTCTGTACTGGCTTATGCTAAATATAGTTCCCTATGACAGGTTTTTAAAACCTCCACACTTTTCGCATTTTGGCTAGATACTTTGTTGTGGGTAGCTGTTCAGTGAATTGTAGGATGTTTAACAGCATCCATGGCTTCTACCCACTAGATGACAGTAGCATCCTTCCCCAGTTATGACAACCAAGAAAGTCTCCGGATATTGCCAAATGTCCCCTGGGGGAAAAACGTTGCCTTGGTTGAGAATCACCACTCTATAATTACGATCTTGGTAACTGTGACCAGCCTCCTTGGGCAATGTTATTCAAGAAGTATAAAATCTAATATAAATCTATTTATCTAATAGATAAAGTGTTGAGGTTTGGCTTATATTGTGGAGAGTGAACATTTGTTAAATATCTCTAGTTCACAGCCAAAGTGGCCTGAGCTTTCAGAGTCAGTGTAGCGATTTTCTCACCAGGCTATGTCCAGTAAGTACATGGTCTCAGACTCCTTCAGATCTCTCAGTGCAGGCCAGATAGAAGCATAGACCACTTACCCCATAGGCTTTCCAACAAAGGACTATTGGTTCCATATGTAAAATCCTTCTAACCTGAATAGATTATTACCTTTACTTTGGACTATTCGTCTTATCAATAGGGTATCAACAGTGGTGCTGCTCTGTAATATTTCAAGTTAGAATACAAATCGTATACTTTTTTTTTTTTTTTGATGATTCGCAAGTTGGATTTATAAATCTGTTCTCACCTGAAGTAATAAACCCAGAATTTAATTTATGGAAACTGCCAGCAAATCTTACCAGCCTGCTATTGATTTATAAGTCTTTCTTCTTTCTAATGGTAGTTGTAACCAAACTATTTTTAGTGTTTTGTAAGTCCAAAAATTAATTTCCATATCCTTAAATGGATTTGCAAATCCAGATATAGATTTACAAGTCTTGAAACAGATTTTCAAATCATGCCAATAAATCCTAAATAAAAAGACTTGATTTACAAACCTGGATTTTACACCTGGTTTCCAGGAAGTGATTATAAATCAGGAGTTGGGAGGACCCCTGGCAGAATGAGCCTGCATTGTCTCTGGGAAGTCCTGCTGTCTGCATTGAATCGCACAGGCCTGATTTACAAGCAGTAACCCCAAGCCTGCAGAGGCTCCTCTGATTCTGACATGCCAGTGCTGTTGAGGGAAGAGGGCCACATCCCACAGGCTGGCTAAAACGGCCACTAATCAGAGTGAAGACAGCAAACCATTCATCTTTGTCACAAGTGGGAAGTGGCGTCAGGTAGTGGAGATTCCCAGTTCTACCTGAGTAAAGCAGCAGAGAGCTACACAAGGTATTCGGCATGATTCTAGTCAGCATGAGTGCTGACATTATGCTTCACAGCCCAGAACCCCAGATAGGGTGAAGAGTGTGTGTCCTTCCTCAGGTGGGGCCAAGGACAGGCATCTCTGCTTTGTCCCGTTGTCATCATTATGCTTCTGAAGATGTCTGGCCCATGAAGGGTATGCACCAAAGTAAGGGCAATGGTTATTCTGGGGAATGGGATGAGAGTGGGTGGGTGGGTGGAGAAGGGGGAAATTTCACTTCTGCTTTATTCACTTCTGGGATATTTGAATTTCACAGTGAGCATATATTCATTTCATAATTAAAAAAAGAATAGGGATTTTTATCAGGGAAATAGGGCGTTTTGTTTTTGTATGCTCTTTAGTAACTACCCGAAGTAAACCACCATCACACAAGGCTCCTTCATTAACTAGCATTCTGCTCCACTCTTCATATGTGCCCCTTCACATTTATAAAGCAGATTAGAATCCTTTCATAGAGTGTTTTCCTGTTTCCTCATCCATTTCCTGTGAACCAGCAGAGCAACAATTATGTTCCAGATGTGTAAAATGAAGATTCCAGAAATAAATGACTTGGCTTTTTCCAAAACAATATTTGAATGGCAGAGACAAAATTTAGACTTTGGATTTCTGGTTCCAAGACCAGTGCTCATTCTATGACACCATGTGTCATGTCACACACAGACCTTCTCACTGTAGAGGCTGAAGGATACCCTGTCTTCTCTTGCCCGGTGATCCTAGCTGCTATTTACCACTGTGTTATGTCATAGTCTGTGATCCCATTGACGCATTGTCAGTGATGATCTTTGAAAACTGTGACCTATTGAAATACTCTCTTCCCTCTCTCGTACCACTCCACTGAGCCAAGTTGAGTCCTTCAGCAATTCTGCCTAATTCCCTCAAAAACCAGCCGAAACACCATTTTTTTTCTTTTCTTTCTTTCTTTTTTTTTTTGTTTTGGTTTGGTTTGTTTGTTTTTGTAAAGCTTTCCTGATCACTGTATCAGAGTGGTTCTTCGGATGATCAGAGCACTGATTGCTTGTTCATCTGACAGATAATTGTGTATCTACTCACCTGATGTCTTTGAGTTTTGTCAAGAAATTTCTCAGGAACTCTATATTTGTGTTGTGACTGCATTACTTACTGGAAATGAAGCTTGATGAGCCTCAGTCTGTCCAAATAATAATATATTTTAAGTTTCCTATCTACTGAAGACAGCCATTGTAATGCCCAAATGAGATAAGAGAAATTATTTTGCAAGGCTTAAGTGCTATGTAAGTTATATAAGCTGTGTAAGCTCCTAATGTAGTCCCATGGCTGACGATCTGAAAATTTTAAAAGTGGACAGGGGCAATAATGCTTAAAAGTAACTTTGATGGTGATTTGGACACAGTAAATTGCAACTCAATTACAAAGCACATGAATGTGAATTATGTAAATTTGAAGAGTATAATATAAAATATTAATATTTTACTTTTAAATTTTGAGATGAAGGAAGTCTTTCAAATTTAAAAAAGTTGCCAAAATTATACAGTTTCAAAGCTGAGTCAATTATAAACTGTGTATATGTTGTTACTTGGCATTGCCATTTTAGCTGGTAAAGAGAAAGAATTCACCTGTGTCAGAATAACATGAGCCATGCCTTTATTCCATGTGTTGGAATATGTTATTTTAAATTTACTTTATTAAAATGAAATAACATAAAGACTCATTAAATACACTATTTACATTTTCATCAAGCAGTGGTGTTATCATTAAGGCCATGAATATCCCTCCTCCCTTGTCTATCTTCCAAAATGATAACCTTGCAACATAATTTACTAGTAATAAAATATCACTTTACTGTGCTATTACTTAGCAAAAATAAATCTGGGAAATATTAGAGATAATCCTGAGTAAACTAAGAAGGAACAGCAAACCAGTCTTCCTTTTAAATTCTTTAAAATTGTCATATATACAGTCAAGGATAATTGGAAAAAGTTGATAAGATTGAGGGGACAAAGCTGTATGATAAACATCACTGTGGTGTGCCTGCTCCTGACTACAATGAGGAGAGCAGAATTCACTCTGAGAATAAAAGCCTCTATTTAAATTTTTTCATATGAATTAAAAAATGGGCAGAAGACAAGAATGGACATTTTTCCAAAGAAGATATCCAGATGGGCGACAGACAAATAAAAAGATTCTCAACATCGTACTCATTATCAGGGAAATGCAAATAAAAAAACTACAATGAGGTATTACCTTGCACCTGTTGGAACGGCTAAAATCAAAAACTTAAGAAACAAATGTTGGCGAGGATATGGAGATAAGGAACCCTCTTACACTGTTGGTGGGAATGCAAATTGGTGTAGCCACTGTAGAAGACATTGTGGAGGTTTTAAAAAATTAAAAATAGGACTACCCCACAATTCAGTAATCGCACTACTGCATATTTACCCAAAGAATACAAAAACACTAATTCAAAGGGATATGTCCACCCCTATGTTTATTGTAGCATTATTTACAAAGGCCAAATTATAGAAGCAACCCAAGTGTCCATCAATAGATAAAAAGATGTGACACACACACACACACACACACACACAATGGAATATTATTCAGCCATAAAAAGAATGAAATCTTACCATTTGCAACAACATGGATGGAGCTAGAGACTATAATACCAAGCAAAATAAGTTGGTCAGTGAAAGACAAATGCCATATGATTTCACTCATATGTGAAATTTAAGAAACAAAAGAAATGAACAAAGGAAAAAAATAGAGACAAAACAAAAAATAGATTCTTAACTATTGAGAACAAACTGATGGTTACTAGAGGAGAGATGGATGGAGGGATAGGTGAAGGGAATTAACAGTACACTTATCATGATGAACACTGAGTAATGTATTGAATTGTTGAATCACTATATCGTATACCCGAAACTAATATAACACTGGATGTTACTACACTGGAATTGAAATTTTAAAAAAATCAAGACTAGAAAGGATAAAAAATTTTAAAAAGTTGACTGATATTAGTCTTAAATTTTGCAAGGGTTGAAATATCTCTTTAGGATGACTCTCTTGCATAAAATCTGATTTTCCTGCAATAAATGTGGTAAAGATATAGCCCCTAAAGATTGGACACTGGAAAACAATATCAGTGAGACTGTAACCTTTAAAATGATGTCTTTTATTTCCAAGATGTTTATCTTTCTATATCTAGATTATCAACTTGAAAACAGAATGCAAGAAACAGAAAAAAGAATATTTTGTATTCTTTGTACTTCCTCAATATCTAGTAAACAGGTACTCAATGGATATTTGGAATAATTGATTGAAAATATATACCTCTGTTGTGCATAGAATCTCACCCCATGGATGATTTTAAAAGATTATTTAAAAAATGGGGTGCTTTGTCCACAATAAGTCACTGATTTGTACCTGGGCTTATAGCTAAGATGTGATTTGAGAAGGCCTGCTGATTGCTAAATGATTGTTTCAATCTTTGCTTGTTGTAAGAAGCCCTTTACCCGATGCCACAGCGTGCTAAGAGATGCTCTCCAGTCTAAACAAATAAATCAGATAATCCTAACATTGTATAAGAATCCATGGAGTTAATGAAAACCTTAACAGGGAAATGTGCAATAAAAATATTTATATGGATCACTTAATCTAATGAACAGAAAAAATCTATAGACCTGTGGGTCTGTACATACAAGCAACATCTCCTGTCACCACTTGCCCTCCATGGTATTTAGTACCACTGAATTGACAAATACATACCATGTGTTAACTCAAGGTAGGTATAAATTTTCTAACAATATTGGGTATTTACAATAACCAACAGACCTAATTAAAAGGTAATTAAAAGGATATGCTTCTTCTTTTTTTTTAAATGAGAATAAAGTCCAAAGGGTTGTGAACTTGGATGAAAGAAACTTACAACTGTAATTTCACTAACCTCTAAATAAAATTTCACATTTACGTCTGTTATGAATGTATGCAACAAACCACTATAGCAATGAATAGTATTTGTGAGTCAACACAAGGTATTTGCATATATTACTGTTAATACATATCTTGAAATACCATGTGTGCTCATTTCTATTTTGAAATGATGGTAGGTATTACACAAATCCACTAGTCCTCATTATTAAATGCATTAGCAAAGATGTACATAGATCACTATATTGCAAATTAAAAAATGTGATGGCTTTGTGATAAAACTACTTTCCTTTATAATCCCACTTATTTTATGTTCTACATTTAAGAACATTTCTATGAAGAAATGCAGAAGACTCACAAGACTCTCAAAAGGGCTGTGGCCCAGGAAAGGTTAGGAAGCCCTGATCTAGGGGCACCTGGATGGCTCAGTTGGTTAAGCCTCTGACTCTTGGTTTTGGCTCAGGTCACGATCTCACAGTTCATGAGTTGGAGCCCCGCTGTCAGGCTCCATGCTGACAGTGAGGAGCCTGCTTGGGATTCTTTCTCTTTCTCTCTGTCTCTCAAAATAAATAAACTTGAAAAAAAAAAAGAAATCTTGATCTCATGGCAGTCATAGTATTGTCTTTATTTGGAAATTAACTGGTCATATGTTTTGAAGACAAGTAGCCTAACTCACAGTTGACAAAGAAAAGATCCCTTTACTGACCAGGTCTATTATGATTATAAGTTGGAGACTACAAAGGGAACATTTTGTTACTACTATGTGTCAGAAATGTCTACATCAGAAAAGAGGTCATAACCATTTTGCTCTTTGTGGTTTTTCCCCCATACATTGATTAAAAAGCATTTTTAATTATATCTATTTGGACCTTCTCAGCAATGGGTAAATAATCTTTTAAACAGAAGCATGACTTTAATTCTTTGTGCCTTATGTACAGGCATGAGATTTGCCATGTAGCGATATATACAGTGATTATGCTTTACAAAAGAGTAATGGCAGTGACAATAACTCCCAAAGCTGCTTTTGTTCATTGAAATGAGTGATATTTGTTGCTTTAAAGAATATTTCCTAATTATATATGGCTCTTTCCTTGCCAAGTGCTGACCAGACCTGGCCTTCCTTTTCCAAGCTGACAGAAGGTTTCAGGTTGAAAGGGATTTGGACTTGAAACTGAATTTCTAATCTGACCAGCTCCCCAAATGGGGCTCCTGTTCTTGGCAAAATGCTCTCTGCATATTTCCAGAAAGTCATCAATTATTCAGAGGGACCTTTCAAATGCCAACAGCTTAAATAAGAAAATGTGCCATGACAGAAGGAAGCAAGAATGGAGAGTCTCAGGCTAAGCTGATCCTGCTAAAAGAAAACTTTCTGTACCAGCGCTTTAGTCCCAGGAAGGCTTTTGACCCAGTGACTCCTTAGATCAGCTGAGTCAAGAGGGGTTCTGAGCGCTGTGAAGCTTTTAACCCATTTGCCCTGAAGTGAGCAGTCTGCAATACCGATTCTTCTTATGTCTCACACTGTATTCCCTGAGAAGCACTAATGAACGTCATTTGATTCTATATTGAAACTGCATACTTCATGCTTCGATATTGATATGATTCTTTCAAATTCAAAGTTTCAGGAAAAAACTGGACCTAAAAAGTTGATTCCCACTCCACCCCCCCCAATTCATTTATTTTTTAATAGATATTAAATGTCTACCATGTGCTTGGCATTATGCTAGCTGCCATGGCAGACACAAAGTTTGCTCTAAGAAAATTCAATCTAGAAGAATAGATTGGACAAGAACACAATGATTGTAGGTGTCTGAGTTAAGAGGTTCATGCCTTAAGAGATGTAAAGTAAATCTCTCATTGTTTAGAAGATTGGTAAATCCTTAGATTCCCAAATATCACTACAATCGACAGTATCTTTGGCTTTTTCATTTGTAAAATGAGAAATTATAAAATGTAAATTGTTGCTTCATGTGGTTTAAATGAGATTATGTATCAAAAGAGGACAATACCTTGTAGATATCTGAGGCTTGGCTAATTCACTGGTAGAACAACTCACTCCTCTTGGATAGTCTTTTAGTGTATGCAACTCAAATGATATCACACCAAATCAGGTGATTTTTGGTCACTCCTGGATGAGCCTTGAGTATTAAACTGATGTCATAATTAAACTATTATGGGAATTAAGGAAAAGTTAACATAAGGATGTCTTCAAGGAAAAAGTAGATTTTGCCATGGATCTTGAAGAGGCAGTAAATGTCTAAAGAGCAGAGAGGGAAGAGATGGTTGGAAATGGTTTCTGGCAGAGAGAATAGTATAAGGGAAAACAGAGTTGGGTGACTATGACACATGTGCAAGAAACAGTGAGGCTTAGTTTGTGTGGAACATAATACTTGCATTATAGAGTAGTGAAGAGATGGATATAGGAGAGTAGATTAGGCCATATTGTGGAAGTTCTTCATTTAGTTAACATTTGGGGGAAAATATGTAATGTGACTTAACTGGGTCAGAAAATTAGTTAACTGGGTGCTTTGGAAAATTAGTTTGGTATATCATGTAGAATGAATTGGAAGGCGCAAGTAATATTCAAGGGAAGAGAGAGACTGCATTATTCCAGCTAGGGAATAACACAGGAATTCAGTAGCTAGCTCAGGGCCTGGCTGAAAAGAGCCAATGATGTTAGGATGATATGAGCTTGGACTGTGGCAGTGGGAGAGGGAGGCATTCAAGAAGCTTTGCAGAAGTGCGCCTTACTAACTCAGCATCAGATTTATAGGAAACAAGGGAGACAATGTCAAGATATTTTGGAGGTTTGTGGCCCCGGTGACTGAGAGGAAGAGACTGAAATAACAGACAAAGAATTTGGGATCAGGAAGATGGAGTAGCTCAGGGTTAGGTCAATTTGGGGTATGCTGAAGTTAGGTTGTGAGTGAGGCTTCTGAGTGGAGGGGACTACCTGCAGTTAGTAATTTGGAAATGGAGCTAGAGGAAAGATAAGGATTCAAGTATACACTTATGCATCATTTCAAAAGAGGGAATTTTGAAGCTATAGAAAGTAATAGGATTCCTGAAAAGATAAAGAAAAGATGAAAGCTGAGGCTAGAGCATTAGCACATGTCAACTGTTGGTATAAGGGTGTGGATGAAGGCATTGTGGGAGCAGGGGTTGGAAGAGCCTACAGGGGTCAGGCAGGTAACTTAAAGAGGAAGGGGAGCCTGAGGTCAGAGCATGCTTGCCAACTGAGTATGAGGTGGGGACTAAGGCACTAAGGAGGTGGGTGTGTCTTAATGGGGCCGCTGAGATTCAGTTTTGATGAGTAGGCCCAGTGTTGCCGGATCTTCTGAGTTTTCAAAAGAAGTCATAACTCTAGATTACAATGGGAGTAATAGGATTATAACACATTAAATTATACTTTTAAAAACACTGTGAAGGACAAATAGAACATATTTGTGGGCCTGGACTACACCAAGGGTCATGGAACTCTCCTTAAGCAGAGAATAGTCAGACAAGTAGGACTGGGGCCAAGTTCTCATTCACAAGGATTCATTAATTCCTGTGACACTATGGGAAGTGAGAATTCCAAGTTGATCGGGTTACATCTTTCTGGGAAGCTAAGGAGGATAAGAAGTGAGAGTGGTGCATTGAGTCTGATGAGTAGGAGGCAGCTGGTGACTTTCTAATGAGCAGTTCCAGCAGCAAGGTAAAGTTAGAGGTCAAATGAAGAGAGAGACATAGCCAAAGAGGGGAGAACTCTGAGAAGTTATGCTGTGTCGATAATCTTACATTGCTATTGCTGGGATAGCAGATGGGAAGTCTTTAGTAGCTAGGACCACTGATTAAGAACATTTCATGAGGAAAATAAAAAAGACTTTCCAAATTACTACATTATTATGAGTGAATTAGGAGAGCAATTTGATCACTTGGAAAGTGCTCCTCTTTCAATAAATGTAAAATATGGATTCTTGCTGAGATTTCTAAGCTGCTTCATCTAAATTATATGCTAAAGTAGAGAAACAGATGTTAAATATGATTAAAACCAATTACAAGTTCCACAGTACAATACTGTGTTTTACTTACATTAGTCTCCCTGCTAGCTTAGGTGCCATCCGTTTTGCCTTTATTTCCTATTCATAACTCCAGGGTAAGCAACATGGGGGATTTAAGCAGTTCAGACTGGAGCCTGACAGGAATACACGGATTCAAATAGAATTGCCTCAGCAAATCTAAACATCTAACATAAGGCTTACTGGAGAGGGAGGTGGGGTGGGGGTGTCCTGATTTTACATATAAAGCAGATGATTGAGTTGCTGACCTGACATATCCGTGCTTGTATCAAAACTGAATTTTGACTCCATAGTGGGGTGGGATTTTCTGGATTTTATTATTTTTAATCTTTTCAGTGGGTTATTGCTAACTTGAGCATTATGACTGAAGCCTACTTTTTGTCATTCAGGGATTGGAAATGGACTACATCAGTCTCCTATGATTCTCCTTAAATTTCCTGAGAGGAACAGTCTCATGGTTTCTGATTATCTTTTTTGGGAAACTGTTGGCCAACTTTAGGATTGGCTGGCCTGTATCAGACAACCATTCCTAGCCAATCGCTTTCAGTGAGGGTTTGGGAAGACAGCTGATAAAATATGTTTGTGTCTTGTGTGAGGACTTTAGGCCTGGAGCATTTGCTTGAATGGGACCGTAGACAGTATACCTCAGTAAATATCTGTTAAATCAATGACTGAAGAATGAATGGAGTAGTTTGTGTTATGATTGGATGTGTTTGTAAATGTGATAAAAATGTTTTCACATTTGAGACTAAGTCCACTTATATATTTTTCAATTATTGCAATTGGAAAAATAAATGAGGGAAAACATTTGTGCTGAAGCAGCATCTGATAAAAAAACAGCCATATTTCTTTTTAGGTCTTTAATAGTAAAATATATCCTGAATTCTTCTTAATCTCCAGTCAGTCATGGGTTGTGTGCTCAATAGCCTTCTCCCATAGTCTTTCTTCTCTTTGTGTAAAATAGGGCTGATAGAGAAATCCAAGTTGATTTAAACATATATCTTTCTTACAAAATGAGTCAATTAATAGTTTAAAACTCTTGATTTCCTAGGACTCAACTCTTATAAGAAACTGATTACCATAACTCATTTTCAGAGTCAATTCTTTTAATTCTAATTAGAAGTTTCTGAGGAGTCCTGAGTACTTGTAATTCATACATAATGTGAACTATGCTTGAGTTATTCATTGGCTTGTTGTTGTGCAGTTGTTTTTTTAAATGACCTCAATTTCTGAATGGATAGAGACCTCAGTCTCCTATTTTCTTAACTTCTTCCACCTTCTTTCCATTAAACATTGTTATCCATTCCAAAGTGATCGATGTGGTTTCAGTGATAGTGTCTTGGTTTCTTTTATTTTTTTTTTAAGTCTTAGTTAATTTATTTAGCATTCTACATTATAGAGTATTGCTGTTGCACACATTTATTGGAATGAAATACATTCTGGCATGACCCCAAAATATTGTCATTATTTTCCTTGATACCATTGGTTCCTCTTCCATTCAGTGGTAGTTTGTAGATATTGAGAACCCATGATGCAAAAGGGAAATGCCACTGTATATTCTGAAGCTGTACTTGGTGGGAGTCAATGATTCCTATTTCACAGAAATAGGTGGTGATACATGTATGGCAACTTAATGCTGACCTTTTCTTCTCAAAGCAGAGAGAGGGTAATATTCAGGATAAAAACACAGATAGACAGAGAAGAAGCTGCGGGGAGCCAGGAGAAGGCAGCGGAACTGGGAGAGTGGCAGGCCTTGGGTCAAACTATTACTGACTTTTGAATAGTCAGTTTTGAATAGAATGTTTAGAAAATCAAGGACAAATTGATAAAAACCTAAAAAGTATTGAAATGAGTGATTGTAAGAAGGTATGCGACAAACCGGCCAGCCAGTGGAGATCACATTAACCACAACAGGGCTGCCAAGCTGGAGATAGGACAGAGGTAGGCACAGATGGGCTTGAAGAGTAGTGGCTGAAATCAAGAGTAAGGCTGACCACCCAAGAGTGAGGGTATAGTGAACCAGTTAGCTGCATGTCTCATGGCAAATTGTTAGTCTCCATGACATTTAGTCCATTCCCTTTAAGAAGCTGGGACCCAGTTCTGTGTCTCAGTAGGTGCTATAAATCATATATACTTCAGATCAGTCACTCTCATTTGGGAGTGATATGGCTCTCCAGGGGACATTCAACAATGTTTGAAGATATATTTACTCATCACAACTGGCTGGTGTTACTGGCAACTAGTGGGTAGCTGTTAAACACTGCATAATACATAGGACCCCTACCTTGCCCCCCAACAAAGAATTATCTGATCCAACATGTCATCAGTCTTAAGTTTGAGAAAGTTAATGAAAGACATTCTTAAGGACCCATCTGCTGTGTGTTGGCCTCACATTACATATTGACTGTAATGATATCTCTTCCTAATCTTCCCCACTGCCACAGTTACACCACCTCCTTCCTTTTCTTCCCAACCCCCCACTCATACTTTGGCAGATTTTTGAAAATTGCATCCAGAAGGAATTATTCTGGAGCCTCTGAATATTTTGAAAATGTTCTTCAATAATTCAATTCAATCTAGTTCAGCAAACATTTAAGTTTCTACTCATAAATGTTGTGTTGTCATTCCTATATAGGGGAATACAGGGGTTAATAAGCCCGGGTCTCTGTCCTATATGAGATCCTATATGAGATCATAATTTAGGATGGGAGCCAGACATTAATTATAATTATAATAAAGACAGGCTAAGATAGAGCCCATAACTGAAGGATAACTTAGATGTCAGCTTGAATTTTCTTGGCTCTAGAGATATAGGTAGCATTGTTTCATATCTCCAAGTTTATGACCTAAGTATATGTGAACCTTCTAAAATTTTTGCAAATTCACAGGGCCTACACTATTATAGTATGGCTCCTGTATTAATGTCTCCTTTCTCTACCCACTTTTTCTGGGACACAAAGACTCATTCCTGTGTTAGTTTTCGATTGTAAATTCACCCATTCTAAGATTTCCTTGCATTTTCGCAGAAGGTACCAATAATTCCAGGTTATTCTTCATGGAGGGATCTCATTGAACAATCTGCTTTTTCAGAATCCCCCACCCTCCATCCCCCCCCCCTTTTTTTTTACTCTCACCTCCCAACTCTTCACCAGAACAACTCTTCACTCATTTCTTCCATTGTCTGATGCCTAGCAGTTCTCTCTGGGTCCAGACCATTTGCCATCTCACCTTTTAGCCTAGATCTTTTTCAGTATACACTTTTCCCCAAAGAAATACAATTCCATTCCTAAAAGAATTTTTGGTTCCAGAAATAACATTTCCTTCACCTATTTAAAAAAATATAATCACATTACTTAAGTAGAAGAAATGAACTGGATGATGGGGTCAGGAAAGGCTGTGTAGGTAATGTGAGCCTGAGGATAGCAACAGCAGACAGAAGGGAGGAGGCTGCAAATATTCTAGGCAAAGCAAACAGTATCAAAAAGGCACTAGAAGTGCTCTGTGTTTGGGAAATTGGTATGACAATGGTGCAAGGAATGTTTATGCTGAGAACTTGAGACTTTATTCTGTATTCAGTGGGAAATCATTAAGCCATCTTAAGTATGTGTGTGTGTTGGGGAAGATGGGGATGCCATGATCAGATCCACATTTTAGAGAGATCACTCTGGATACAGTGTGGCAGATGGATCAGAGCAAGGAGGAATGGTGGGAAGATGACTTATCAGAGGACAATCACAGTTGTCCAAACGAGAAATTGCGTGGTACCATACACTGAATGTTTGTGTCCTCCCCAAATTCATATGTTGTAGCAGCCTTATCAGACTAAAATACATGGAAGTGGGAAAAGGAAGTGGAGAATATTTTCTTTAATTTTTTGGCTAATATTTTGTAATTTCATGTGCATGTCTTTTCTTCATTATGATATAGAAGGGAGAAGAATATCATTTTGTGTCCTAAGATCTAAGTTTAAGTCCCAGATTTGTGAATTTTTCAGTCACTATGCCCACAGGGCCACTCTTTTGAGGTGTCTCAAGTGGCCATTTGGGCTGTGTATGTCATCATTAACCAAAGAGAGAGACCTCCTTTTAGTAGGTCAAGCAAGCAATAGTCAACTTTTTCTGAAATAGTTCCTTGAGTGAATTTCCTCTTCCTAGTCTTTACTTGTGTTCTATAAAGTTATCTTTGTTTTCTTGAGATATCTGTGGTTCACTCACTCTGGTTTTCCTTGAAGGGTTGGTTTGGCAAGGCAAAAACCCTGGATATTTCAGTTCCCAACTGTCCCCTTTTCCCCTCAAAAAGTTGTTGCATGGTCCTGACTGTTGTAACCTGAATATGCAACACTTATTTCCTTGATCATGGAAAGGAACATTTTTCTGTAGGTCTTAGGAATATTCTTCTTGAGGAGATTCCTGGATCTCCTTGAGGAGATCCAGTTTCAAGCTGTAAATATCTTTACCTTGCCCTCATTCCTCTGCATGGTGACTATACAGACTTCATTGCTGCATGCTTGTCTTTTAACATTCCTCCATCAGTTGCCATTGCTGGCTCCTGGTGTTCCTTTAGTTTCTCCAAAGAACTTCTAGAGCATCCTTCCAGTCATTCCCACTTCTCCCAGGAACACCATCTCTGTCACTCTTATTTGGAGTGAGTTTGCATTTTTATTTCCTGGGAAGAAGAAAATCCAGTGGATGTACAGGTTTTTCAGTTCAAATCTTGATTGGATTAGAACATCCTTAAATAAACAAACAAACATGTAAGAAATAAAACATTGCTTAGAATCAAGGATACCTGGGTGGCTCAGTCAGTTGAGCGTCTGACTCTTAATTTTGACTCAGGTCATAATCTCTCAGTTTATGGTATGGAGCCCTGCATTGGGCTCTGCCTTGGCAGCAGGGATCCTGCTTGGGATTCTCTTTCTCTATACCCCTCCCCTACTCACGTGTGTGTGTGTGTGTGTGTGTGTGTGTGTGTGCATGTGCAAGCTCTCTCTCTTTCAAAATAAATAAACATCAAAAAAACATTGCTTAGAATCAAGAATCATTTGCTGTTTACTAGCTATGCAAACCTGGGGAAGTTACAATCTTTCTCTAAACCTTAGAAGTCCTTGTCTTTCAAACTAATATAACACATTAGGTTATTGCAGGGTTATTGTGAGAGCTAGAAGAGATTATGCACATGAAAGCATTTTTTGACCTTTGCAATTGGATATGCATTTTGGTGTCATAATTATTCTACATCGCTTGTTGCATGTTGTATAGTACTTCATTAATAGTGGACAGACAAAAGAGCCCAGTAAATGACTTAATTGTATATGTCAATATAATAGCCCTTGTATGAAGTGAATGGGAGTAAGAAAGGAGGATGTGAGAAAGAGGAGGTGTCAACTTGTTGATGTAATTATTTTGTACTTAGCAGTAGGTAAGAAGGGCCTCCTTAGTATTTTGGTCATGAGCCTAAAGTTGATTCATGCCACTAATCTGAGTCTCTATTTCAAGTCCAGGATGTAACAAAAGCACTGTTATGACACAAGTAAACCCATCTCTTGTAGAATTTTTGGCTTTAAAGTGTTGAATTCTGACCAACCATTACAAGACACTACTACTTAGAGATATTAATTATAAGGACTCCAGAGATCAGCGTGTCTTGGAAGATTAAGTATATCCTGACTTTTGCCTACCTCAATTAAACCTGCTTCTCCAATCCTTCATTTGGGACAGTTAACTCAGAGACAAGGATGCCTTGTCTGCAATGATTTCCTCTGTAATTAGGAGGGTGCAAACATTAACATTTAGAAACAAAGAAACTATTCTGTGTATTTTGGATGATTCACAACAATTTGGACAAGTAGCTTCCTCCATAGTCCAAAACTTTTTCCAAAAATGCTCCAATAGTTGTTGTAGTATCTCATACCATTTAAGTTTATTTCATTTTTTTTCCCTCCGGAAGCTTTTCACCTTTGTTTTAGCTACTTCTAGATTGTACACTTGGAAAGCAGGCTTTAAGGTAAATCTGTCTTAGGGAAATTACCATAACACAAAACTTAAATCCATTATATGACTGGCATCATGGTTGTTTTTTTTTTTTTTTTTTTTTTTTTTTTTTTGTAAATGAGGAAGTTTGCTTAAATCAGGTGGTTAAGTCATCAGAAGAAGAGATGAGAGAAAAGCCCAGGGAAGCATGTTAGAAATTGGAGATATGTGGGTACATACTTGTATTTTCCATCTATTCAACTGGATTTATAATTTGGGAGGAGTCAGGCAAGAGATGAATAGAAAGAAAATATGTTAGTTGCCATGAGAGAATTTGAGAAGTTAAAAAAAAATCTGGTAGACAAAGTTTAAATTAACTAAATGAGTCAGTGGACTTTTGTTGAAATTTGCTCTTTGGATGATTTCTCCAAATGTTTGGAAGAAAGGCCTTCTCAGCTATTTTATTGATGGTAGAGAACTCACTTCTACCAGGGTGACTTATGAAAGCATCCTAATGCCTCTGGCTTCCAACTGCTCCTCCTGAGAAACTGTTCTAATTTTGTTAAATGAGTTGGGAAGGTGAGTCTGTATAAAACTTATTCCAGGTTTGTCTTGCTTCAAATTATGTTCCTTCTTGTTATGAATGTCTAAAGATAAAAATACTATCCCATTGCCATCTGTTAAGTACATTCTAAACAGTTTGAGAATATATTAGAACAATACCTTGCATGTTGAATTTATCCTCCAGAGATGGGGTGGCCTCATCAGTCTCCAGTGTCATGGCACATCCAGGACACCTGTGAATAATGAAGCCACCCTTATCATGTGCAGATGAATTCAATTTTCTCGCTATTATAATGTCATGTTTGATTCACTCACTTCTTATTTTTATTTTTAAAGGTTGCCTATTGCTGCAAGCCTCTTTCTTTGTCACCACTAATAGGAAACATTTCTCAGAATTATCGAGTGCTGGGTCTATTTGCCTTTCCAAGGTTGGTGAATACCTCAAACACCTAAGTGGAGTACATAGATTGGAAATATTTTTAGTCTGTGAATGTCAGGCAACTGTATGATGACATCTGAAGTTCGACTGGTAAATTAATCATCACAGAAAGTGTCTATTTGATTTGATTTTTGCTTTTGTTTATCTCACATGTGCTAAAGAAATACATATGACCCTGCGTCATGCGGGCAGTATCCCATACACTGCACCTTAACGAGGGATAGGTCACAACACAGCCTGAATTTTAATCCAATTAGAGGAGCAAAAGATTCTGCAGCATAAATCTCCTGTCGTCGCTGGTTTCCTCTTTAGAGAAACAAGACAATATTTCCATATTATATTTACTTAATGGATGAGACTCAGTCTATTAGATGAGATATAAAATAAATTAAATTCTGTGGCAGGTGAACACCCTGAGGGCACTGCGGTTTGTAACACTATGTTAATATTCTCCAAGACCACTGCATGAGCTTTAGCAGAGCTATCTTCAAAATTAGCTTTACAGGCCACCTGCAGACTTCTCTTTTGCTTTCCTAATCAAAACTGCAAGCCTAGGTAATTTAACAAAATATTAAGTAAATAATTGCTTCAGAATATTTTAGGTTTAGGGACATAAATCGTATTCTTTTTATATGCCTACTGATGCTCAGAAGCAGGGAGGTTCCAACCTTGCAATTTCAGTTTTGGGTGAGCTCTATTACTTTCCATTCTGAAAAATTAAATTCCTTCTGCAGATGGATGTAACAGAATCCTTAGCTAAATTATACTTGGGAAGAGGATCTGACTTCAGGGGTCTGTACAGTTACATACTCAGGATCAAGATAAAAGAGTGTAATGAGCTCTAGGGGTTTGGAGTGTATCCATGTGTACTTATAAATGTGAACTCCTTTTTTGGGAATGGTTTTTGTTATATTCTTCCAAACCGGTGCTTTCTGAAACTGAGCACCAACCGGGATAATAAGGACTTGAGGTGGGTGAGCCTCATAACTGCGGTTGTGGACGGAGCGGGCTCCCTAATTAGATGCTGGCAGCTTAAATCTGGCGATCTCTGCAATAAAAAGTGGTTGTGATAATAATGACAGCAACAGGGTATGCTGTGTGTGAACAGGGAAGCATTTGCATTTTGAAATAAGCAATCTGCTTTTGGATGTAGCTCTTCCATAATGTCAAGGTTTGGTTTAGATTTTGCTTTGGTTCTGTTGATGGTTTCCCTGATCCTTCCTTCATTTCCTCATTTTCTATAGAATGATGGGGTTTTCTCTATTCCCTCCTCCCGCACCCATGCCCCTTCATGGTTGGAAGGTTATTTATTGCCATTTTGATTCTTTAATGGTTACTCTTATTTTTAGCACGCTTTTGACTTAGTAATGCCAAATATTAGTCAGTGTCCTGCTTTCCTCCCAAATGATATAAAGACCTTAGAACTCAGCTGCTCTTATCACCTCTAGAATAGCTTGCATGTTGTTATTCTCCTGTAGCTGTTTCAAGTAATTTAGAAAAACTCAGAATTAGTCATTATTACCAGATAAAGCTGATACTTGGATTTACCTTGTGCTTCCAATTCTTTGCTCACTATTCTTCCTTTCCTATCCCCCTTTCCTTTTCGTTCACTTTTCCATTCTGTATTTAATTTCGTCTCCCTGAAGTACATCTTTTAAAAGATTCTTTTGTAGGGATCAGCCAACGGCAGTTATGCTCAATTTGGTAGTATGAAAATGTCTTTGTTTTGTTCTCATTCTTCAATAGTAGTTTGGCTGGTCATGTGATAGTAAATTGACGGTTATTTTCTTGTAACATTTTGTCCCCCTCCCTCCCAACCCTGACTTCTATGATTGTTATTAGGAAGTCCCCTGGGGGCTGTCTTTGCTTTCTAGATTATCTATTTCTTTAAAAAACATTATCTTTGTTTTTACTGTATTCCAGTTTCTCCATTATGTGCCTAGGTTGAATTTGTTTTTGTTTATCCTGTTCAGGACCAGGAAAAATAATTACCTAAAGCCATGGAAAGGAATTCTGGTATTACCTTTCTCAAATTTTCATTCTTTGCCAATTACCTTCACCATGTTTGTCCTATCTGCTTCCCACTTGTGTCATCACACTTAACAGCTTTCTTTAAATTGACTTTAAAAAGTCTTTAGTATAAACAAGTATTGAAGAAAAATTCTGTGAATTTACAGGCTTAATATGCCAATTATAATTTTTCTAATGAAAATATAGCTAATATTTTATTTAAATATGTTATTTAAATAGAGAAGTTCTTGTTTGTACAACTTAAAATACCTTGCCCACCAGCACCTCATCCATCCAACAGAATGAGAAATGCCACTACCGTATGCCATTGTTTGAAATCTTCCTCAGACCTAAGAGGAGGATTCTATTCCCTAACGGGATGAAATGACCTTTGGAAGCTTCTGCATTTGGTCAGGGCCTTGTCTGATTCTGGGAATCTTGCCCCATCATAAAAGGAAAGGATGATGTTTTATGATCCTGGCCATTTGGCCAATGAAAGTGACTAGAAGTGGTGGAAGCAGAGGTTGAGAATTGAGAGTCCTCTAGAATCTAGCTACTCTCAATTCTCAACTTCTGTTTCACAAAATGCACACAAATTTGCACTTCAACACTATGTTGGGCCAATCTCTTTTACCCGGGAAACTGATGAGTAAAGCAAAACTTTTCTTAAATTTACACTTCATAGGAGGTTAACAAAGCAACAGAACACTATGCCAACTTAACCACTGCTCTAGTGAGCCGAGGGTGAAAGAAATTTATGGCCAGATTTAAAATGCTTTGCTTGATCAGAATATTCACACAAGTATGCTAATTGAGGGAGAGATAATTCCTCAGTCAAATTCCCACTCCAACTGAGATATTATCACTGTTTGAAACACTGAAGAGACTATGATATGCTAATAGCTTTAAATTAGTTCACATTCAAATTTCTAGGTGTTTGGGGAAGCTAAACATGCTTTACAGTAATTGGCCTCTTCTGTAAATGTGGCCTTAGGTACCACTTCTTGTGTTGAACAGCCACTTTTGAGTCCAGGAGTGATGGGTTCCAGGCCTAGTTATCTCAGTCTTCTTTAAGTAGAGATGGCTTTCTGCCATCTCACTGGGAGGCCTTCCCCAGTGTGGTACCTAGCTGTTTAGCTGGTTTTAATTTGGTCTTTTGTAGAAAGTTTTATTTAAAAACAATTATGAAAAGGACCATTTATGCCCAAGAAAGTGAGATTTGGGCCAGGATGAAAAGGATCCAAAGATGCCAGTAAACCATGGCATCTTAAACAGAAATTTCAGAGAAGGAATGCAATTAAACAAATTTGATTCCATCACGATGAGCTGTGCTTAGTTTTAGAAAAAAAATATACATTTGCTCGAGTCATATAGGGGACTAAAGAATAGCAAACAGATTCAGAATAGTTTCTACCCCTTTTATTAGAAAATGCATGAACTCAACAGTGATTCAAGGGGATCCAAACTGATACCAAAGAAAAATCTTTGGGAAACAACAACCCCTGCTCCCAAACAAGAAAAACAGAAAGAAGTAAGAATACATTTAAAAATAAGGAAGAAAAATAAATGCCTAAGAGCTAAAACTTTGATATTTTAGGTTAAAAGAGAAAGAAGAGAGTTAAGAATCCTTTCTTTCCTCCTGCCTGGTGGCTTCTCCATTATGTGGCAGTACAGAGATGAAGGACAATAAGCTGCTTCTGCTGGAGAGGGTACCATGGCCATAGCGCCTTGCATTTTGAGATGTTAAGCATAGGGTGGATATGGATAGAATGGTCACATCCTGAAGTTTCTGATAGAACGGTGTCAGCAGATAGTTCTCAGATATATGTTGGCAGTCTGGTGACCATAATTGCACAGTTGCAGACTGCTAAGTGGACTTTGCTTAGGTTGCCAAACTAACCCACTGGTGAAAAGTTGGGTAACTCTTCAAGGTTGCTGAGGAAGGGATATGTATTAGTTTTCCATAGTGGCCATAACAAAGCACCACAGATTGGGTGGCTTAAACACAGACATTTGTTTCCTCACAGTTCTGGAAGCTGCAAGTCCAAGATCAAGTTATCAAGGAGTTTGGATTCATTCTGAGGTCTTTCTCCCTGGCTTGTAGATGGTGGTTTTCTTCCTGTGTCTTCACATGCTCTTCCCTTCTGTGCATGACTGTGTCCTAATCTCTTCTTATGAGGACAGTGGTCATATTCAATTAGAACCCCCCCGCCCCCCCGCCCCATGACCCTGTTTTACCTAAATTACCCTTTAAAGACCCCATCTCCAAATATAGTAACATTCTGAGGTACTAGGGATTTGCATTTCAACATATAAACTTTTTATTTTTGCAGGGGGAGGAGGGGAACAATTAAGTCCTCCTCAGAAGGGGTGATTTGGGCAAATATCCATGTGTATGTCAGCAGAAGTAAATGGTACCTTTAGAAGTCCTTGACTACTGGGGCACCTGGGTGGCTCAGTCAGTTGGGCGTTCGTCCGACGTAGGCTCAGGTCATGATCTCATGGTTTGTGAGTTCGAGCCCTGTGTGGGGCTCTGTGCTGACACCTCAGAGCCTGGAGCCTACTTCAGATTCTGTGTCTCCCCCTCTCTCTGCCCTTCCTCTGCTCATGCTCATCTCTCTCTCTCTCTCCCAATAATGAATAAACGTTAAAATTTTTTTTTAAAAAAGTCCTTGACTACCTGTAAATATTGTTTAAATCAAACTTGCTTTGTGTGATTTTTTTCCCTAAAATTAATAATTGAATAGTAAGGTATTAGGATTACTTAGAAGAATATTAGAGTTTTGAAATGCTTTTGTATTTTCAGCACCTTCAAAATAGAATTCAGGAATCCTGATTGAGTATCTAGTGCTGGTGGGTGTTCAATAATAATGATATTAGTTAATAATAGTAAAACAATTCTAATTTTTTAAAAACCCTCCAATAATGTAGAATTCTTTGTGACCTAAAAGAAAACTTGTAATTTTTCCACATCCACAGAAATAAAAAATTGTGTTGAAGTGGTATAAGCCGAGTTTGAGGAACTTCAGTATTTCTTGAATACTTGAGTATTTCCTGCCTCAAGAAATATTTCCCCACAATTCCCTCCATCCCTAAGCCATGTATCTGATGCTTTGGGAAAGGGTTCTCTTTCTAGCAGGCCAATTATGGATGATAAATAAATGATGAATATAGTCACGTACTGAAGTCCAAACGTTTGAGAAGCTTTGAAAGATAAATTTTAAATGAGATTGAAAATGACATCTATGCTTTTATATATTTTTTAAACATGTTATCTTTTCTTTGGCTTCTCTGAGGGCAAAGTTTGGGTCCAAATCTCAAGGTAGGGTTGAACATGGTTACCTCTGACATGGCCTGTTGGGCACTGTAATCTACATCTAAGTACTTTCAATTTTCTTTATGCAATGTGCCCTCAGGCCTAGAGACTCAAACAGAAGCTAAAGAGGAAAATATATATTGTTAATTAGCCTGTCCCTCTGCGGAGTCCGAAAGAAGAAAAGGAAACTATTTCCTAAAGGCCAATGTTTGCATTCTCTCTGAGAAGCAGGAAAATTTTGAGTTAGCAGAGAATGAGGTTCACCAGTGGTGAGATATTGTTTCATTTTATCTTTTGTGAGAAAATAAAGTAAAACAATACAAAATGTATAGTTAAAATTGGAGGCATGATTTTAGTATTTTCAAGAAAATGCAGTATTCTAGACCAAGTCTTATCTCAGTACAAATTTCTGGCATTGAAAACAATAAAAGTGAGATATTTTTTGGAGCTCTTTGAATATAGATATATAATTCTTAATTTCACGATAAATATTGGAACTCCCCTTTCCCCACAATTACACATTAATTTTATTTTGTTTGTCTCTTATTCGACTGATTTTACAACTAGATACATTTAAAAACATCTCCCAAGTAGCAGTAATTATAATTTGGTTTGGCAACTCATGATAATGCTTGATATCAAATAAAAATTTGCCTTTAAATGATAAGCATATATCTCCCAAATACTTCATTTCTTGTTTTTATGAGCCTTGCAGAGAAATACATCTGCAGTGAAGGCATTCACAAATCTGATGGTAATGCTATTATTGCTCATTTTTATATGAAGCTTTTTATTTAGTGATCACAAAATGCATCAGAAATGTAACCTCATCTATTTTCCCAATACTAGTCACTTCTGAATTTCGTGCTTACAAATGTATAAAGAGAAGCAAGGAGGTTAGGCATGATTTTATACAAATGTCCCTGATATTTGAAAGGACTGCCAAAGAGAAAGGATTCTTTTGTGACCCCTAGGGCGCTATTCTAGCTCCCATTTAGCCTTTTCCCATGGGAGAAAATGAACTACCTCATACAACATGTTTACAGTACAGTATGTAAGCCAAAATGGCAAAACACAGTTATGTCAATATCATTTATGAAGAACAAATTAAAAAAAGAGCTCTTTCATAAAATCAATAGAAAGGAAGAGAAAAATCAAGATGAATAGGAGAGGGAGAGAAGGTAACCAGGATGACAAATGGGTGGAAACTTTGCACATTCCTGCCTGAGTGAGCAGAGGTAAACAATTATTCGCTGAATTTGTGTCTTCCCTGTGTAAGTTGGGTCAACAGAATCTGATAAGAGGAAGAGAGGATATATTGTTGAGCATAAAATAAAAATGTTTATCTGAGCATTTATCACCCCTTGATCTAATGTGGAATTCATAGATGGGGCTCCGCACTCGGCAGGCTCAGCTCTTGGTTTATACACAGCCTCAGAATCGTTCAGTAAACCATAAAACGTGCTTTCTCACTTTTCTGCTTGGATGATTTTAGAGCTGCTCTCTAGGGACCAATTTCTCTAACGGTGAGATCTAATTCAATTGTGTGCTCAGTTCAGAAGGAAGTCCATGGAAGGAACAGAACCACAGCGTGTTTGGGTGCTGGAGGGACGAAGACCCTGTTCTGGGGAATGAGGAGAGCAAGTGTGTTGCTTCTCACTGAATGTGTTGGTCATGCATCTATCCAAAGCTTTCTTACTCATTTAATTAAGGTAAAAACTCTACTATGTGAGGATTACATACATCTCGACTGATTTTGAAATGGTGATAACAGTTTTTCTTTTTCCTGAATTCTACTTTTAGTCCCTGTTATTTGGCACTTCAAGGAATGGACTATGTCAGTTCGCTGAATTTTTTCAACTTACTATAGCCAGTTACCATACCACTGATTGCATGGTTTATACCCATTCTGAATCTGTCATTAAGGTTCCCCAATACCACATTAATCTCATGTTGTCATTTAGAAACACCTACACTGTAAACTCCCATGGGCCAAGGTTAAGATAATGCTGCTCATTTTGTATTGTTCATATTTGGTGTTGTGCTCATGATATTTTGACAAGTTATAAATACCTCTGGTGATAATGAATTTATATGACTGCTGCATTTTCCTACAAAGAACCAACTCTCAGTGGGTTCTGTACTTTGAGTTATTTGTATAAAGTGATGATAGATGTGATCCCCACTAAAATATCCTTTTCTAGCCATTTCTCTAGGAAATGATTATTTCATGTGTGCTCTGGGCAAGGGGGAAAGGTAAACAGACTATCTTGTACATTGGGACGTATTCATCAGGTAAGCCTTCCAACTTTCATATTTATATTTAGTAGGCTTACTATTGACAGATCTAGACCCTAAGGGATGAAAACTTATTGAGTCTATCTCCTTTCTACTAGATATATGGGCTAGATAGACTCAAAGTTGACCTTCTGATGAAGCATATTCATAATTTAAACTAATATTTAAAACATATAAATTCTTATGTTACTGTTTTTAATCCTGGCCTGTTATTCTACTTTCAACATTATGCTTTTCCAAGAAAGTTATCGTTTTATTAAAAAAACGTTTTTAAATGTTTACTTATTTTTGAGAGAGATAACACGAGCAGGGGAGAGGTGGGGGGTGGGGGAGGGCAGAGAAACCATCTCTGTGCTGAGAGCAGAAAGCCCAATGTGAGGCTGGAACCCGTGAACTGTGAGATCATGACCTGAGCCGAAGTTGGACACTTAACCGACTGAGCCACCCAGGAGCCCCAAGAAGTTTATCTTAAACTAGCTTCACTAACATGTTCCTCTTCCTACCATTCTAGTTTGTTTGAAGTTCTTTGACTTTATGCTAGTGGTCTCTCTTGTTTCCACTATTGTCCAGTGTTAGTAGTCCAAAAAGAAACCTTGAGAAGGAAACTACTAAAGATCATAAAAGAGAAGGCCCATCCTTCTCCAACATTCCACAGACTGCTAATCCTAAGAATCATTCTCCTGACACTTCCCTTGATAGTCTGTTTCTCAAGATTGCTCAGAAGTAATTTATTTTTTCCTCTCCATGCATTTTTTAATTTTCTATCTTGGAAGATATTAGAACAAAAAACTTAGGTCCTATGTCTGCCTGCATGAAGCCTTGTCATGGCTTTTTTCTTATTAGCAAGAAATAATTTTCCGTTTTAAAAATCTTGTCATTTTGTCTTTAATGAAAACTTATGTTTACATGAAGTCTTAATTGTTTACACAGTGCTTTCATATACATTGTCTTATTGAATCTCAAAACAAATGTACCAGGTGGTCAGAATTTCTTTGTCATTTTACATATATCATTTTATACTCTTTACATTTCTTTATCATTTTGCATTTTACATTCTCTCCATTTTACAGTGTGGAACCAAAAGCTCATTGGGTATGGTGATTGATAAGATTATATTTTTGGTGCCTGCTAGAAGGAGGTGCAGTTTGCTGAGAAGTGATCTTGACTCATTCCATTAATGACCATAATGACCATCATGATGACCTTTAAAACCATTTTTCTTAATTATTCATAAATTTTATTGAAGTGTTCCTGAACAATATCATTTTTTTTCAGAGCATAGAGCATGCTTTAAAAACATGTTTGAATAGAGCATAGCAAAAATTTAAATAGCAATATAATGTTGTGTCCCCTTAACCACATATGAGTTTATGCAGGATTTGGTTTTTCAAAAATGTTTGTTTATTGATTTTGAGAGACAGAGATAGCAAGCAGGGGAGAGGCAGAAAAAAGAGAGACAGAGAATCTCAAGCAGGCTCTGCACTGACAGTGCAGAGCCCGACATGGGGCTCAAACTCACAAACTGTGATATCATGTCCTGAGCAGAAATCAAGAGGCGAACCCTTAACTGACTCAGCCACCCAGGCACCCTATGTAAGGATTTGTTAAATAATTTGTAGAAGTAATGGCGTTTGATCTTCTATAAGTAGTGTTCTTTTGGAAAGTTAGTTTGGGTCCTAGCATAGAAGTTAAGAGTGTGGACTCTGGAAGCAGACAGTCTAGTTTCAAGTCTTGGTCCTGTCACTCCTAGCTGTATAACCTTAGGCAAATTACTTAAGATCTCTATGTATCAGTTTCTTAATCTATAAAGTGGGCAGAAAAAATTGACCCTAGCTCATAGGGTCATTTATAAAAAAATTTATTCATTGTTTAATTTACATCCAAGTTAGCATATGGTGCAACAATGATTTCAGGAGTACATTCCTTAATGCCCCTTACCCATTTAGACCATCCCCCCCTCCCACAACCCTTCTAACTACCCTCTATTTGTTCTCTATGAGTCTTTATGTTTTGTACCCTCCCTGTTTTTGTATTATTTTTGCTTCCATTCCCTTATGTTCACCTGTTCTGTATCTTAAATTCCTCATATGAGTGAAGTTATATGATATTTGTCTTTCTCTGACTGACTAATTTAACATAATACCCTCCAGCTCCATCCATGTAGTTACAAATGGCAAGATTTCATTCTTTATGATTGCCAAGTAATACTCAATTGTGTGTGTGTGTGTGTATACATATATATATATATACATATATATGCGTGTATATATATATATATATATACATATATATATATACACACACATATATACCACATCTTTATCCATTCATCTGTCAATGTACATTTGAGCGCTTTCCATACTTTAGCTATTGTCGATAGTGCTGTTATAAATATTGGGGTGCATGTACCCCTTCAAACAGCACACCTATATCCCTTGGATAAATGCCTAGTAGTGCAATTGCTGGGTCGTAAGGTAGTTCTATTTTTAATTTTTTGAGGAACCTCCATACTGTTTTCCAGAGTGGCTGCACCAGTTTGCTTTCCCACCAGCAGTGCAAAAGAGATCCTCTTTCTCTGCAACCTCACCAACATCTGTTGTTGCCTGAGTTGTTAATGTTAGCCATTCTGACAGGTGTGAGGTAGTATCTCATTGTGGTTTTGATTTGTATTTTCCTGGTGATGAGTGATGTGGAGCATTTTTTCATGTGTCTGTTAGTCATCTGGCTGTCTTCTTTGGAGAAGTGTCCATTCATATTTTTTGCCCATTTCTTCACTGGATTATTTGTTTTTTGGGTGTTGAGTTTGATAAGTTTTTTATAGATTTTGGATACTAACCCTTTATCTGATATGTCATTTGCAAATACCTTCTCCCATTCCATCGGTTACCTTTTAGTTTTGTTGATTGTTTCCTTAGCTGTGCAGAAGCTTTTTATTTTGATGAGGTCCTGATAGTTCATTTTTGCTTTTGTTTCCCTTTCCTCTGGAGATGTGGAGTAAGAAGTTGCTGCAGCCGAGGTCCAAGAGGTTTTTACCTGCTTTCTCCTCTAGGATTTTGATGGCTTCCTGTCTTACTTTTAAGTCTTTCATCCATTTTGAGTCTATTTTGTGTGTGGTATAAGAAAGTGGTCCAGGTTCATTTTTCCACATGTTGCTGTCTAGTATTCCCAGCACCACTTGCTGAAGAGACTTTCTTCCATTGGATATTCTTTTCTGCTTTGTCAAAGGTTAGTTGGCCATACGTTTGTGGGTCCATTTCTGGCTTCTCTACTCTGTTCCATTGATCTGAGTGTCTGTTTTTGTGCTAGTACCATACTGTCTTGATGATTACAGCTTTGTAATACATCTTGAGTGTGGGATTGTGATGCCTCCAGCTTTGATTTTCTTTTTTCAGGATTGCTTTGGCTGTTTGAGGTCTTTTCTTATTCCATACAAATTTTAGGATTGTTTGTTCTAGCTCTGTGAAGAATGCTGGTGTTATTTTCATAGGTGTTGCATTGAATGTGTAGATTGCTTTGGGTAATATTGACATTTTAACAATGTTTGTTCTTCCAAGCCAGGAGTGTGGAATATTTTTCCATTTTTTTTGTGTCTCCTTCACTGTCTTTCATAAGCTTTCTATAGTTTTCAGTGTATAGATTTTTCACCTCTTTGGTTAGATTTATTCCTGGATATTTTATGGGCTTTGGTGCAGTTGTAAATGGGATCAATTCCTTGATTTCTCTGTTGCTTCATTATTGGTGTATAAAAATGCAGCTGATTTCTGTGCATTGATTTTATATCCTGCGACTTTGCTGAATCCATGGATCAGTTCTAGCAGGTTTTTGGTGGAATCTTTTGGGTTTTCCACATAGAGTATCATGTCATCTGCAAAGAGTGAAAGTTTGGCTTCCTCCTGGGCAGTTTGGATGCTTTTTATTCCTATGTGTTGTCTGATTGCTGAGGCTAAGACTTCCAATACTATGTGGAATAACAGTGGCAAGAGTGGACATCCCTGTCGTGTTCCTGACCTTAGGGGGAAAGCTCTCAGTTCTTCCCCACTGAGGGTGATATTGGCAGTGGATCTTTCATATATGGCTTTTATGATCTTGAGGTATAATCCTTCTATTCCTACTTTCTTGAAGGTTTTTATCAAGAAAAGATCCTGTATTTTGTCAAATGCTTTCTCTGCATCTATTGAGAGGATCATATGCTTCTTGTCCTTTTTTTTTTTTTATTGATGTGATGTATCACATTGATTGTTTTGCAGATATTGAACGAGCCCTGCATTCCAGGTATAAATCCCACTTGGTCGTGGTGAATAATTCTTTTAATGTATTGTTGGATCCAGTTGACTAGTATCTTGTTGAGGATTTTTGCATCCATGTTCATCAGGGAAATTGGTCTATAGTTCTCCTTTTTAGTGGGTCTCTGTCTGGTTTTGGAATCAAGGTAATGCTGGCTTCATAGAAAGAGTTTGGAAGTTTTCCTTCTGTTTCTATTTTTTGGAACAGCTTCAAGAGAATAGGTGTTAACTCTTCCTTAAATGTTTGGTAGAATTCCCCTGGAAAGCCATCTGGCCTTGGACTCCTATTTTTTTTGGGAGATTTTTGATTACTAATTCAATATCTTTCCTGGTTATGGGGCTGTTCAAATTTTGTATTTCTTCCTGTTTCATTTTTGGTAGTTTATATGTTTCTAGGAATTTGTCCATTTCTCCAGATTTCCCATTTTATTGGCATATAATTGTTCATAATATTCTCATTAATGTTTGTATTTCTGCAATGTTGGTTGTGATCTCTCCTCTTTCATTCTTGATTTTATTTATTTGGGTCCTTTCCTTGTCTTTTTTTATGTTTATTTATTTTTGAGAAAGAGGGACAGAGAGAGACATAACATGAGCGGGAGAGGGTAGAGGGAGGGAGACAGAATCCAAAGCAGGATCCAGGCTTGGAGCTGTCAGCACAGAGCCCGACATGGGGCTCGAACCCACGAACCATGGGATTATGACCTGAGACAAAGTCAGATGCTTAACTGGCTGAGCCACTCAGGTGCCTCTCCTTTTTATTTTTGATCAAGCTGGCTAGGGGATTATCAATTTTGTTAATTATTTCAAAGAACCAGCTCCTGGTTTCATTGATCTGTTCCTCTGTGGTTTTTTTGTTTGTTTGTTTGTTTGTTTGTTTGTTTCGTTTACAGAGCATTGATTTCTGCTCTAATTGTTATTATTTCCTATCTTCTGTTGGTTTTGGGTTTTATTTATTTATTTATTTTATTATTTTTTGGGGGGAGGGGGTTTATTTGCTGTTCCTTTTCCAGTTCTTTGAAGTGTAAGGTTAGGTTGTGTATCTGAGACCTTTCTTCCTTCTTTAGGAAGGTCTAGATTGCTATATACTTCCCTCTTATGACTGCCTTTGCTGCATCCCAGAGGTTTTGGGCTGTGGTATCATCATTTTCATTGGCTTCCATGTACTTTTGAATTTCGTCTTAACTTCTTGGTTAGCCCATTCATTTGTTACTAGGATGGTCTTTAGTCTCCAAGTATTTGTTATCTTTCAATTATTTTCTTGTAGTTGAGATCGAGTTTCATAGTGTTATGGTCTGAAAATATGCACGGTATGATCTCTATTTTTTTGTATATGTTGAGGGCTGATTTGTGTCCCAGTATGTGATCTATTCTGGAGAATGTTCCATGTGCAAAGGAGAAGAATGTATATTCCTCTGCTTTAGGATGAAATGTTCTGAATATATCTATTGAGTCCAACTCGTCCAGTGTGTTGTTCAAAGCCGTTGTTTCCTTGTTGATTTTGTTTAGATGATCTGTCCATCATTGTAAGTGGGGTGTTTAAGTCCCCTACTATTATGGTATTATTATCAATGAGTTTCTGTACATTTGTGATTAATTGATTTATATATTTGGTTGCTCTCATGTATGGAGCATAAATGTTTACAATTGTTAAGTGTTCTTGGCGGATATACCCCTTAATTATGATATAATGCCCTTCTTCGTCCCTTGTTACAGTCTTCATTTGAAAATCTAGACTATCTTATATAAGTATGGCTACTCCGGCTTTCTTTTGATGACTATTAGCATGATAGATAGTTCTCCATCCCCTTATTTGCAATCTGAAGGTGTCTTTAGGTCTAATATGGGTCTCTTAGACAGCACAGAGATGGATCTTGTTTTCTTATCCATTTTCTTATCCTATGTCTTTTGATTGGAGCATTTAGACCATTGACGTTTAGGGTATTAAAAGATATGAATTTATTGCCATTATGTTGCATGTAGCATTGGAGTTTCTGGTAGTGTTCTCTGGTCCTTTCTAGTCTTTGTTTCTTTTGGTCTTTTGCTTTGCTTTGTTTTGTTTTTCATCTTTTCTCCCCTTAGAGAGTCCCCCTTAAAATTTCTTGCAAGGCTGGTTTAGTGGTCATGAACTCCTTTAATTTTTGTTTGTCTGGGAAACTTTTTATCTCTTCTATTTTGAATGACAGCCCTGCTGGATAAAGAATTTTTGGCTGCAAATTTTTCTGATTTATCACATTGAATATATCCTGCCACTCCTTTCTGGCCTGCCAAATTTCTGTGGATAGATCTTTTGCGAACCTGATCTGTCTTCCCTTTAGGTTAAGAACTTTTTTTTCTTTTGGTGCTTTCATCATTCTTTCCTTGCCTGAGTATTTTGTGAATTTGACTATGATATGCCTTGTTGATGGTCAATTTTTGTTGGATCTAATGGGAGTCCTCTGTGCTTACTGGATTTTGATGCCTGTGCTTTTCCCCAGGTTATGAAAGTTTTCCATTATGATTTGCTCACATAACCCTTCTATACCCTTTTCTCTCTCTTCATCTTCTGGGAACCCTATGATTCTGATGTTATTCCTTTTTAATGAGTCACTGAGTTCTCTAATTTTTATTTCGTGCTCTTTTGCCTTAGTCTCACTTTTTTTTCTGCTTCATTATTCTCCACAAGTTTGTACTTTATATTGTTGATTCGCTGCCCTACCTCATCCAGCCTTTCCACCATGGCACCATTCGAGATTGCAGCTCAATTATAGCATTTTTTATTTCATCCTGACTACCTTTTGCTTCTTTTATCTCTGCAGAAAAGGTTCTCATCTATTTTCAACCCCAGCTAGTATTCTTTTTTTTTTAATTTTTTTTAACGCTTATTTATTTTTGAGACACAGAGAGACAGAGCGTGAACAGGGGAGGGGCAGAGAGAGAGGGAGACACAGAATCTGAAACAGGCTCCAGGCTCTGAGCTGTCAGCACAGAGCCCGACGCGGGGCTCGAACTCATAGACTGCGAGATCATGGCCTGAGCCAAAGTCGGACGCTTAACCGACCAAGCCACCCAGGCGCCCCCCCAGCTAGTATTCTTATTATCATGATTCTAAATTCTGGTTCAGACATCTTGCTTGTATCTGTGTTGATTAAGACCCTGGCTATCATTTCTTCCTGTTCTTTCTGTTGGGGTAAATTCCTATTTTTTGTCATTTTGGAGGAATAAAAGGAATTAATAAAGTAAAAAAAAATTAAAATTAAAAAAATAAAAACAACACAAAGAAATCAAATAAAGGATGCTAGATCCTAGGTGTGTTTTGGTCTGACTGTTGAAAGAAGCTTGATAGATTAAAGAAAAAAAAAAAGATAAGAAAGAAAAGAAAAGAAAAAAGAAAAAAGGGGAAAACTTTTGAAAATTTGAGAAAATTAAATACAATAAAATAGAATAAAATGAAATGATGAAAGTAAAATAGAATTTAAAAATTTACAAAAAGTAAAAAATATAGAAAAAATTAAAAGTCTTTAATAAAAATGGAAAATAAAAATAGATTTCTTTCTCTTTCTGTATTCAAGAATAAGAAAAGAAAAAGAAAAATATTGAATAAAGGAACAGCGAACAGAATGAAGTACCACTGAAATTACATCTAGTTTCCCATAGAAGTCAAGCTATGAAGCACTTAATAGTCTGTAAACTAAGCAGTTGGAAAGACTTGTGGTGTTCCTGAAGAGCGATGTTGGACCATTTGGGCAGGGTTAGTGTAACAGCTCTGTTCACTGGATGGCGCTGCTTACCTTACTGGGATGGATTGCTGTGGCACATGTAGGCATGTATGTGCATGTGTGGGAGGGGTGAAAATGGCATCACCCAGCTACCCAGTCTCTACTATCAGAACTCTTGTGCTTTCCACGACTGGCAATCAAGCACCCCTCCTTTGTCTCAGGCATCCATCCACTCCCTGCTTCTATATTGTCTGTGACCAAACTGTCAGGCTGCCAGGCAGCACCTCTGTCCTGAGTTTTTTCTCAAATGGGGCTGTGTTTCCTATCCTCTCACTTCTGAGGTACTGAGGCTTTGATTCAATCAGACCTTCTGGGGGAGGATCTCACTGAGCAATGGCCAGGTGCCGGCCCAACCCCAGGAACATTCATGAGACTGTGCTGCTGCAGACACCCAGAGACTATGGCTGGGTACCAGCCCGTCCCAGAAAATGTTCTCACAATCTTGTAGCAGTAGCGTTTCAGGATTTATGGAAAATCACAACACACATCTGGTGCCAGACTTCCCCCTTAACATCATTGTTCCAGCACCAGAGAATGTGGTTGTTCTCTGGGGTCTTCTGGACCTTTGCCTGTGGGGTGACTGCACAGCCCCTACCAAATGTCCTCCCAGCAGGGGAACTGCTGCTCCCCAGGTGGCCCGTGGACCCTTTTGACTTCACTTTCCACTCCTGGGAATTTGCCCTTCCCACCAGAGAACTGCCACATATTGAGCTATGGAATTTCAGATTCTGCGCTCCCCCTGTTTACAGAGTCTTAATTGGATTTAAACTTTCTCCTTTCTCCCTTTTTTGTTCAGTCCTTGTGGCTACTTCCACTTTTCCACATTCTCTCCAGCTGCTTTTTTTAGGGGGTTCTTTTCCAACAATCTCCCCCCACCCCCATCTCCATCCTCTCCCCAAGGGCAAAAATAGCTCTCTGCCCTCTGTGGCTTCTCTCTTGCCCAGTTCACCTTTCCACGTTGTGTACCTGCTGAGTTCTGTGGTTCAAGTTGGAAAATTGTTGTGTTAATACTCAAATCAGATTTCGAGGTGTGCAAGACGGTTTAGTGTTGATCTGGCTGCATTTCAGGGATGAGAATTGCAAAAAAACCTTCCATGCTGTTCCTCCATCTTGGCCCCTCCCTCCTAGGGTCAAATTTTCATGTGAAGATTGAAAATCATGTGCATGCACACACACACAATAAAATAGTTCCTGGTGCATAGTAAGCCAAATTGAAGTGTTAGCTATCACTCTTTAGATAGTGTGTCAGGAAAGCAATCTGGACTTGGAATTGTGGGAGAGTGACTTCAAGTGCACATGAGAACAGAGCAGAAAGGCAGGGGTACATGTGATAGAAGTGGTATTAGTGGGCATGGTGGGGTTGGTAGATCTTGGAAGCCCTGACAGGGTCAGGATGACCTTGTATGCACGGTCATTGCTTTCTCTGCTGAGTTTGGTTTGGGGGTGCAGAGTTAGCCTCTGAGGTGAGGCTTGGAGTGAGCAACCCCAAGCCCCTTCCTTAGTTGAGGCAATGATCAGAATAAAGGCTTTGGGAATAGACTACCTGAAAGCTTACAATCATGGGAACTGGGCCACACAGTGGCCAACTTGGTCTCCATTTCTCTGGAAAAAGTTGATGAATAAGAATTAAGACATCACAACAGTGCTCTCCCATAAGCAGGTATCAGTGGGGGTCATGCTTTTTTAGCTGCAAGAAGGTCTTGAGAAATAACTTAGCTCTACTTTCTGGATCCGACCTTTAGGGACATAGATTTACTCCTATATGACCTAATTGGGGCTAGGAGTGAGCATGGGGGAAAGGTCAAAGCTGCTTAAGAATTTTCTCTTTCAAGTCAGCATTGCTCTATGAACCAGTTTCAGGCTGAGGCTGTCCATGGTGGGAAGTTCCCTTACCCATCGTTCCTCTTAAATGTAAATCTTTGTGGACAAGGACCGACCATATGCACTGTTGCTCCCTAGCATGTAATAATGACAGCAAACTGTTATCTGTCATGATTACAGGTGATTGATGAATACTTGGTGAATGAATAGGAAAAACTAGAGAGAAAAGAGGGAGATGAGGTAAGAGCTGACTTAGCCAGAGGTTAAAAAGGAATGAGGCCTCAGGACCAGACTGATGCCTGGTCAGTTGAGGTGCCCACTGGATCAGACCCCCTCTTTTTTTTAAGTTTATTTATTTATTTGGTGGGGTAGGGTAGAGGGTAAGGGAGAGAAAGAATTCCAAGCAGTCTCCATGTCCAGTGTGGAGTCTGATGCTGGGCTCGATCCCATGAACTTTGAGATCATGACTTGAGATGAAACCAAGTGCCGGAAGCTTAACTGACTGAGCCACCCAGACACCGAGATCAGCACTTTTCAAATTACAGGAAACCATATAAACTTCTGATGATTCTTGGGTGCAATGGAGCAGAAGAAAATGAAAATTGATCCCAATTCTATGGGAGAAACTTATAAAGAAACATTTCAAGAACTGAGAGAGCCAATGAATGTAGTTTTAAAAATGCACACCAGTTATGTCTCTTATAAACTGACATCAACAGGGATTATTGTCATTTGCTAGAAAGGGAACTTGAGGCAAAGAAGAGCAAATGACTCAAGCCCCTACAATAGTAGAGGACAGGAACCAATTGGTCTTAGGTGCTGTTCTGCCTTCCTGTTTAAAATTTATATAATCCAAACAGCAAATGAAGCTGCATTTAATTCTAGGGAAGAGACCTCAAATGATTTAGTTTATGACAGGTGCAACTCCTTAGGGTAAGGAGGGAGATCCAGGGCTTCATGTGGAGTAGGGAAGCAGAACAGATGTAAGAAGCCATCCTCTAAATGACTGAAGATTTCAAAATCAGAATAGGAAGCTTCAGGCTGCGGCTTAATCCTTCCAGAAAGGAAGTCATTCTGGTCTCACTTTGAGCTGAAGCCTCAAGCAGTTAGCCCAAGGTGGAGGGTGTTGGAAATAAGGCACAACTTTACTTCAAGCAGAATCAGTCTGTTGACTCTAAAAAGCCAGACTCAGTTGTGCCCTCCCAGGACAATTGTCTTTCCTGTTCCTTAGCTCAGGTCATTTCAGTTACTTCCGTGCAGCCTGTAAATGGTTTCTGAAGAGCCTCAGTAGCTATACAATCTCGATTTATAAAGAAATATTCTGCAAGACTGGGGCATCGGCACATGAATTTTAATGATCTCACTCACATTGGGTCAGGCATGATGGAGTGGTTGGATTTGTGCCGTGTTCAGGTACCTGCCTTGTCTGAAGCTGCTAGCATAGCAAACTTTGCTATCAATGGAGAATTTTTAAAGTCAACTTTCACACTGGCTTTAGAATATCAAAGGGAATATAAAAACTAGAAAGGTAATATTGGAATTCTAACTCAATGCTAAGAAAAATGTTACAGTAAACTGCCATAAACCTCAGGCTCTTGGAGATGATAGCAGTGGGAGGTGGGACACAGGAAGCCTGTATTTTGATTTTCAAGAAAGATCAGTGATGAGAAATTTCTTTTTTTTTTTTAAAGGTTAAGATATATTTTGTCATTTTAGTTCTAGCACTGGACATATATTATTTCGTGGCACTCTCGGCTTCTCTCTTTCTCTCTCTCCCTTTTATCTGTTTATTTTTGTCTCTTTCCTAGTAGTCTCTGAGCATTTTTAAAACTATTTTCTTCTTTTTCTCTCTCCCCACTTCTTAGGATCATGCCTAGCACAAAGTAGATTCATAATAAATACATGTGGAATGAAAAAAAAAATGAATGTGGAATGACCAAAGGGTAATGAAGAGATTAATTATTTAATACATGCTTTTGGTTTTGGTTAAATGTTTTAGGTGTATTTTGATTGATATGCAGCATTGTTCTGTGCCACAGTGGGTCAGAGTGAACATTATGGACTCTGGAGTCAGGTTTTCTGAGTTTGACTCTTAACTTTATGACTCATTGTCTGTGTAACCCTGTACAAATTATTTAACCTCTCTGTGTCTCAGTTTTCTCATTTGTAAAACGAGGATAATTGTAGAATAAACCTCAAGGAGTTGTTATGAAAACCAAATGATTTAATCCATGTAAGGCACTTAGAACAACCCCTGGTACATATTAAGTGCTGTGTCAGTGTTGGTGATTATTTTATTAATCATGCCCTGAGAGTGATGCTCAGAAAGCAAAAGTCTACTAAAAGGCTTATATTTTATTACTAAAAACTCAAATGAGTTTTCCAGTCTCTTTGTTTTAGTGAGTATTCACAGTGACATGTGATATCCTTTCCATCCTTTTCTGGGGTATATTTTTAGTAGCTGGGAAAGCTGATACCATAAATGATCACAGCTTTTGATGCCCATGGACTCGGCCAAGACCAGCTTCCTAAATAAATGCAATATGAGGATCCTTTGGCAGAGATGGGTTCTAAAACCACTATTTCAATAAAAAAGTCTTATGTGGAGTGAGGGGATCACACCCTCATTATAAATCTATAATACAAAAATAATACAGTTCCCCAAATAATCCTAGTCTTCAAAATTTGATTCTTGGTAGGGAATGCCTCTGATTTATGTGACTTGACTTAGGCCAGTGGAAAACCTAATGGACTAGTGAGTGGTGAATACTTAAACCAACTGGAAAAAATGTGGCTCTCTGGATTGTTGCAGTACTTAGAAATGTGAAGTTATGTAAAAGCAGTAGAATGGCTTGATACAATTTCATGGCATGTTTAAATCTCTGCAGTCTGAGAAGACATACTTTTCTGTTTTACCTCCAGATTGGCTCTTAGTTACATTATCCTTTTGCTTCTTGTTTGATTTACTTTTTTTGTGTGGGGCTTCTCAAAGCTTTAACCATATGGGGTTATATTAAGTGGCACGAGTAACTAAGTTGAACACCAATAAACATGAAATGGCTCATTATAGGACAGGAATAAGGAAATGGAGAGTGCTGGTAGTTAAATAGGAGTTTATGTATCTACTAAAAGGGGTTCTGTTTTTTAAGCTACCTTTTGTGGCATATTAGATGTGCTTCCTTGTGCTGAAAGTCTTTGCATCTCTTTCACATTAAATATTTCAAGATCATTTAGTTATTTATCCTTCAAATACAATGAGTAAAACTATCCCAAAAGGAGAAAAATGGCAAATTGCTGAAATTACAACTGTTTTTACTTTTCTCTATTGGAAGTAGCTTTAAAATCCATGGGGGGAAAATCCAATTTGAAGGAAAGCAGTATTAGAAAGCATGCAATTATGTATAGTGAATATTTTCTCAATGATGGAAAAATTCAAAATACATGAAGAGAAGCCTTCGTGACCATTTTCTCAATAAGGTGAGTTGATACTGTACATTGCTATTGGGGACTCCTGTTGCCAAGGAGGCAGAGTAGAATTGGACTTATTTCTGTATTCTGGACTGGGGTAAGGGCACGATATCATTGATGGAGATGGAACCATGTGCCAGAAACCACACAGGAATTAAAAATATGCAATTTGATTTTCCATTTTGATCCTGCTCCTGAGAATAATAATAGTGATGATAATAGCACTATTAATATTTAATTCAATAATACAATTGTTACACATATTAAATGAGATAATTTTCTTAAGTTACCAAGTTCTGACATGTGATGTGAGTTGAGCCACTTAGTCAAGTTTTATTCCTGTTAGTAAAACAGGGAATAAACTACTCTTTTTCTCCCTTGAAGATGAAGGCCCTTAAAGATTTTGTATTAGACATAGGATATATTTACATTAATATAGAAGTCTGTGTAGCTAATTTTATGAGTTCTTAGGGGCACCCACCTAGTGTTCTTTTCCATTTCCCATATGTTGGTATGACTTTTCTTATAATAATTGCATTCAGGGAGGTGTGAAACTGTTGAACAAGGAGAATATGAAAATGACTCCTGGTTCTTTACTTGGCACATGGAAAGATGGATAGAGTATTGTGAAGGATACTTAAACTCAGACAGGATGAGGGTGTCAAACTCTGGAAATAGGGGACAGAGTTCCTACAGCCTCGTATATGGATACTTAAAGGTGAATCATTCATTTGGTCATATCTGAGCCCTACCTCTATAAATATAAATTTTACATGGCTTATGGGAGTGAAGCACTTAAAGAAATTAGATGAGGAAAAATAAATCAGGCACAAACACTCAAAACATTAGAAAGGGAATTGAGGGGCAATGAAATATATATTTTTCTTTCCATTTCTTATGTCTACTGTTAAGGTTTTATGGAATTATTTTCCCAGGACTTGGCTATTGGGTTTATTGGCTACCCTTCTCAATCTTTATATTACATGGCCAGATATTTGTGAACTTTGGGTGTTAGGCATTTTTGCATGTTTTACCCAGAACTAGATCATGTGCTGTGATAGTTCTGAATTCATAATTCACAATACCTTTGGCAAGGTATGCTTAAAAATGTATATGATTCTTCCTAATTTTCTTTTTTAGAAGTTATATTGAATTGTTAAAACATAGAAAAATCTCTAAATAATAATATAATGAGTAACTGTATATCCATCACTCAACTTAAGAAATAAATATTACCAGTAAGTTGAAACTCCAATATCATTTTTCATTTTATCCCCACCCCATCAGAGGTCACCCTATCTTGAATTTGGTAATTATTATTCCCATTTATATCTTTTTTTTTCTAAAGACAGTAATACATAGAATGCAATGATAAATGTGTAGAAGGAAAATGGTGTATGGCTTTTCATATTTTAATGTTTTATGTAGATAGTCTATTTTACTGAAACTTGCCATTTTTTTGCTCAGCATTATGTTTGTGAAATTCACCCATGTAAATATGTGTAATTCTAGTTTATTCATTTTCTTGACTATGTAGTTATCCATTATATGAATATTCCACAAATAATTTATTCATTGATGTTTTGATTGACATTTAGGTTGTATCTAGGTTTTGACAGTTGCTGTGAGAGCAGCTGCACATGACTTTTTGTGTATATATGCAAGAATTTCTCTGGGATACATGCTTAGGAGAAGGATTGCTTGGTCCTAGGATATGTACTTCAACTTTACTAGATACTAGATTGCTGACTTACTCTTCAAGGTGGTGAATACTCATTTACATTCCCATGAGCACTGTATCAATATTCCCATTGCTCCACATGCTCTCCAATATTTGTGATTGTCAGACTATTTATTGTTTTCTAATCTGATGAGTAAGAGAAGGCCAATTTTTATTGGCCATTTGGGCTTCATATTTTCTGAATATCTATTTAAATGTTTTGTCCATTCACCAATTGATTTAATTATCCTTTTTCCCCTCTGCCAACTTTTTTTTTTTTACTGTGGTAAAATATGCATAACATAATATTTGACATTTTAGCCATTTTTACACATACAATTCTTGGGCATTAAGTACATTCACAGTGTTGTACAAACATCACCACTATTGTATTTCCAGAACTTTTTCATCATCCTAAACAGAAGCTCTACAGCCATTAGGCAATACACTTTCCTTCTTTTCCCACCCTCCGCCAACCCCTGGGAACCTCTAATCTACTTTATGTCTCTATGAATTTGCCTACTCAAGATATTTCATATAAATGAAATCAGACAATATTTGTCCCTTTGCATTTAGCATATTTCACTTAGCATAATGTTTTCAAGTTCATCCATGGTGTAGCATGTATTTCTTTTTATGGCTGAATAATATTCCATTGTATGCACACATTGTAAGACTTTTGCCTCCAGCTTCTGCTTCTTGTTCAGTTCTTCCAGGTTGTCTTCTTGACTTTTATTACTGACTTCTGCTTTTCCAGAAGGAGAATCATGATTTGACTTTCTATGCATCCTTCAATCTAGGCCTTTGAGTATCTGACAGAATTGGGTTAAACATTTTGACTTGTGCCTAGAATGAATATAGACTTGTCCGCATTTTGTTTTCCATTTAATTCTAGAAGATGGAAAAGTAAGCATTTATATTGGTGCAATCCCAAAGACTTTCTAAAGCTAATTTAGTTTCCTTGGCCAGTTGTAGTGGTGCTTGAACACACAAACCGCGAGATCATGACCTGAGCCGAAGTCGGATGCCTAACTGACTGAGCCACCCAGGTGCCCCCCACACGTTTCTTTTTTCTTCTATTCTTTTCAGATGTTGGATGGAATCCCATATTTTCATAAATTATAAATTTTATTTGGTAAAAGCTAATCAATACTATTTTGGCATCCCAATTTGTATCTGTACCTGCGTCTTGTGTGGAGAGATGAAAATAACGGATAGCTCTGAACCCTTTAAACAGGGAGAAAAATGACGGCTGCTCATCTTCCCTGGGGTTGGCAAGGAATCATATGAACAGAGAAATAGGGTAGGGGAGAACCTTGATTTTGCAGTTTAAAATATATAACTTCTTTTTTTAATGTTTATTTATTTTTTGAGGGAGAGAGAATGAGAGAGAGAGACACACACACACAGAACACGAGCAGGAGAGGGGACGAGAGAGAGAGGGAGACACAGAATCCAAAGCAGGCTCCAGGCTCTGAGCCATCAACATAGATCCAGATGCAGGGCTCAAACCCATGAACTGTGAGATCATGACCGGAGCCGAAGTCAGACACCTAACTGACTGAGCCACCCAGGTGCCCCTGAAATATCTAACTTTTAAAAGTAGTATAAGAAAACTTATCAATTGCAAGGATTATAGCTGAAAGAAGCACAACTGCCTGTCATATTCTGTAATAAACTTTAAAACATCTATGATTGAGAAGTCATGGGAAAAGGCAAAGGGATTCATCTGAGACTTTGAAGATCTGGGTTTTCATCATGGCTCTTCCTTCTCCTTGCCAGATGAGTATGTTTTCTTTTTTTTCTGTCTTTTAAAAAATTTTTTTAATATTCATTCATTTTTGAGAGATGGAGAGAGAGTATGGGTCGGGGTGGGGGCAGAGAGAGAGAGGCAGACACAGAGTCTGAAGCAGGCTTCAGGCTCTGAGCTGTCAACCCATAGCCCGATGTGGGGCTTGAACCCACAGACAGCGAGATCATGACCTGAGCTGACATCGGAGGTGTAACTGACTCTGAGACACCCAGGCACCCCTGGAAAATACGTTTTCTGCATATTATCTCTGGATCCTTCTCTCCATTTGGGATAGTGATGCCTGCATTGCTGTTATGCCAGGATTTTTGAGAGGATCACGTAAGGCAATATGTGGGAAAGAAGCTCACGAACCAGAAGCACAGGCCACAGCTTATGTTCATCAGGAGCAACTGGTTCTGGTGAGTTAGAAGGTATTAGAAAGCCACAGCTAACTGAAGAGTTATTTTTAAATTCTCACACTTTTCTCATTTTTAAGAGGATTCTGCTTCTCTAAACATGACAGAAACCTATAGCTGACATTTTAGATGTCAGTTTACTCTTTGGATACATGGAAGTTGGGGTTAGGGTGTATAGATCCTGCAGCAATCCTCGGAACAAGGCAGAGCCGAGCATCTGGAAGAAGATCCATTCTAGGATGGACGTTGTGCCACCTGTGTTTCTCAGCCTTTCTGTCTTCCTGCTCATCTTTTGGGGGAGGTCCTCCCCCATATACCTTGCTGTGGATTTGGGTTCACAAAAATACACTCATTCTTGGCAAAGTGTTCCAGATGCTGGGAGAACTACTACGGAATAATCCTGCTCGGCAGAATGATTTGATTCAAAATGTGGCCAATTTCTAGCCAGCAGAAGGCTCCTGAAATATTTGTAGCATCTGTGGCTCTGAGCTACTCCAGTGCAGAGGTCCAGATGCTGGCAGGCATTTCTCTCTATTAAATCAGTCTTAAAGGATTGCTATATGCACTTCAATCAAACCTTTCCCACACACACGTTTCCATAAAATTGCTGCTCTACAGCAAATCTTTCCAACCACACTCATGTAAATGTGGCTTTTTCTATGAATAGAAGAGAAAGAATATGTATAAAATCTGCTTCAACAATAGCACCTTTATATACCCCAGCAAGCTTTATGTTGTGTGATGGGACATTGCTGCTTGATCCTTCAGAGGCTGTCAGAGGATGTTTGGTCAGGCTTTTCTTGCTGTATGTTTAGTGCATTCCCATTATGTCATAGAGGTGGGGCTCAAGGATAAAACCTTGTTTTATGGATTTCCTATCCTACATTTCATTTCTTTAAACTTTATGTCTTTCCAGCTCTTTTCCTTATACCCAGGTGAAGTAGGCAGAGCAGGTGTTATTATCTACATTTTACGGTTAAAGAAATCAAGGCTTAGTTATGACTTAGGGATGTTAAATAGAGTTCACTGTACTACATTGAGTAAGATTTTTAACTATGTTATATTATGTTACTTATTTTTGAGTTTTCTAATATATAGTAGCTTCATCTTTGATCAATGTCTGACCCAAATCATAGGAGTAAAACCTGTATCCTTTTGAACTCTCTGAGATTATAGTTAAATGGATATAGATTTTTAGAAATATAAACCAATGTATTTTCATTCCCCCTCAGTCATGATTCCCTACAGTAGGTAAAGGCAGATACCTTCTAGAACAAATACATCCATAGGGTAGAGAAGGGGGATTTGGCCTTTCAGGATGTCCTCACCAATTAGAAAACAGAAGAGAACACTCTTGATACTGGGAAGGGGAAAGTGTCCCATTTCCTTGGGAGTAGCCTGGGGAGGCAGCCAACCTGTATGAGTAGGAATAGACTGAAGTTGATGCTATTGGTGGCAGGATGTGATTTAGCTATGGGTTAAGATGAATCTGGCACTTCTCCATTTCCAAAGCCAGTGGGTGAGATACAGATTTCAAAGTTCCCATGGGCTCTATTGGGGAAACATAGATGTAGAATGGGCCAGCAGGCATCAGGGGGCCTTTCTCAACCAGAGATGAGTAACTTTGATCAGGGACTCCAGCTACTTCTCTAGCACAGTGTCTCCTCCCTCCCTCCACAGCGGTCACAACACAGGACCTCATGGCCCAGGGCTGCCCTAGTGATAGAACTCTCAGGACCCTCTGTGGATCTAGGCTTACCCCAGCCCCATCATACTGAGGACTTAATAATTTACTCTTTATACCCACATGCCATCTTTCCATCAAAAATGTGGGGTGTCATAAGAAAAATTTGGCAGACTGAGTATTTTTCCAAATAAAGTTTTAAGTAATTCTTTTAAATCAACTTAGAAGACAGAGAAGTATTGAATTCATTAGTTTAAAATTACTTCTTCAATCATTTCTATTTCCACCTTCCCCCTTCTCCCAATTCCCAGTGAAACGGAGGTGTTCACAAGAGATTTAGTTCAGTTAGAGGGATTACAAAGGAAGTTGTATTTTTTTGTTTTTGGTAGTATATCTGAATTTTAGGATGTGAATTATCCACCCAGCTTCAATAGGAGAGGGAAATATTTCGGTGGAGCTGAAGGGTATGTTAGAGGTCGGTGTGTATGAGAACATTGGAAACAATAGGAAACCCTGGGCATTTTTCCTTTCTTATATTTGCTTTCATTCTTGCTTGCCTAAGGATCTTTTATATAATGGACGTCAGCAAAAGTGCCTTCCTCCAGGAGGGCAGTCCCTGCGCCTACTGTGCAGGCCTCCAAGGGTCTCTTGGTTTCTTGATTTAATTACCATAAGACCTTTTGCAGTTGCCCCATGGTGCTTCTAGGCTTTCCCAGAAGCTGTGCTATAAATCTTCCACCCACTGAAACCTTTTGTATATCCCTCAGCCAGAATAATTGGGAAGAAAATTATGTGCATGTTATTTCAGTTGGAGAAAGTGCTAATAATTCAGGGATCTGTGCAGTGGGACATAGAAATCCATTACTTTTAGGGTTAGCTCCATATTCTATTGACCTTGGGTAACTCTCTGGGCCACTCTAAAAGGAATTGGGCTATGTGATTTTAAATGTCACCATTTACATTTTGCTTGATCTGCCTATTCACTTAACACAGATTTATTAAGTGCCTACTATGTGTTATCTTAGATGCAGAGATGTGATAATGAACCAAATAGGCATGGTCTATGCCTTCATGGTGCTTTTATATAGATACAAAAATTGAGAAGCTTTAATAAAATATAAGGTGATATTTACCATAAAACCATGACAACAAACTCTAATCGCTTTATAATCAAATGATCTTTTCAAGTAAATCCTTGCTCCAGATATTCTTAGGCATACTTGACCAGCTGTCTTAAGAAGCCTGGTTCAGGTTGGATTCCCCAAAAGGGCAGCAGAGAGAGAACTGAGGTCTCAGCACAGATCTTGCTGGCAAAATGATCCTTTTCTGATTGGAGCAAAATAATGGAAGTGACTGACACTCTGATCACCTATTATATGCTAAGTGCTACCCTATGGGCTTAACACACATTACCCATTTGGGGGAAATCAATCTCAATTACTCTTGGCCTTGAACTCCCAAGTAAACTGTAGATAGATGGCTTTCTGTCAGAGCTTTCCGTGTTCTTTACCATGACCTTCTTTTCTAATTTAGTAAAATAGAGTGCAGAGGCCACCAAATAGACTAACCTAAAGATAAGGGATAAGTGGTCAGGGAACTTTTTGGTGAAGAAAGGGTGTGTATGAGGGAGAAACAGATGGGGAAGAGTAATACCAGTGAGTTTGCCTCTTCATTTTATAGCCATCTATATTTTTTTGAAGTAATGAAGCATTTTCTTAAGTGGGAAATCCTATCATCTGTTGTGCTTGAGTAGGCTTGATCTAAAGAGAAGCAAAATATTTCATGTTTTTATAAGGAACTCTGGGGAAAAAAAACAATGACAAGCCATCTGGTATATGTCTAAAATCTGCTCTGGAATGTATATTTTACATATTTTCTAGATTGTCATATTTTACTGCCAAGCATCCTTACAGACACACCTATTTCAGGGTTACATGTCCAGATGATTGCTTAAAGAGGACATGGTATCCCTCCCCAATCCCAAAACCAGTATTCTGACCATCATTTATTCAGAATGCTTAACAAAATAGAGTCTCAAACTATGGCATAAACACCTAAATATTCATGGACATGAATCTGTTACCAGGGGGACTGGGGAGGTCTTGGACCCCGAGGTCTCTACCTGGGGTAGATGTAGTGGGAAGCTCTTGGTCTCACCATGAGAAAGAATTCAAGGACAGACACAGCACAGTGGATGACCAGCATAAGCAGGAAAGTTTATCAAAGTGAAAGTATTCTCTCAAGACGTGAGTGGGTGAACTCAAGTGAGAGCAGTGCCCACTGGGGTTTGGGTTTCTATCTTTTGTTGGCAGTTGTTAACAAAAGGGTAGACTATTCATTACGTGAGGAAGGCATTTCTTGGAAACAGAGTGGTCTCTTTCAGGAATGTGGATTACGCTTTTCATTCCTTATTTGGTCAGGGGTTTCCTGTTGCAGCACTCTTAGGGAAGAGATTTTAGTATGTTAATATAGTATAATAAAGGAATAATGTGAACTTTGGCCTACTTTGTCAGCCATCTTGGGCCTGTCTGGTTTGATCTGGTTTCTTGTGGTTTTGTTTTGGAGTGCTGCCAGGACAGGCCTGTGATTTCCTCATAGTTGGCCATGAACTTCCTCTTTGCTGATCTCTAGGCATCCTGTTAGAACCTAACTAACTGCCTACTCTATCAATTCATGTGTGTTGAGGCAAGTCCTTGAACCTGAAATAGCTCATTTTCTGAGCATGTACTACTTTCTTCCTGTAGAAGTGTCAAAATTTATATATGATGATTTAGATGGGGAAAAAATAAGAAAAATTTTATTTTCTATCACTGGATGTTCCTTTGCTTTTGAGCTCTATACCTGAAAATGATGGGAAAACTTAAAATTTATAAAGAAATCTTGGTTTCATATTTTTGATAAATCTTCAACTAATTTAAAGTTCAAACTCTTGGGGTACCTGGGTGGCTCAGTTGGTTGTTTCTAAGTCTTGATTTTGGCTCAGGTCATCATCTCACAGTTTGTGGAATCCAGCCCCACTTTGGGCTCTGTGCTGACAGGGCAGAGCCTGCTTGGGATTCTCTCTCTTCCTCTCTCTCTGCCCCTCCCTTGCTTGTACTCTCTCTCGAGCTGTTTCTCTCTCTCAAATAAATTAACTCAAAAAAAAAAAAGCTCAAATTCTTTATTACTGTTGTTTCTCCCCTACCAAAGGTCCACCCTACTTTCCAAAGGGGGTTCTGAGTATAGTGGAAGGTGTGGTAGAAGGTGGAAGTGGCCTCAGGGCCTCAGGGGCCCACTATCTGGTGTCTTCTGAGGCTTTCCTGGAAATTTCCCTTGACCTGACTAGCTGGCCACTGATATCTGCTGAGTGTGGATCATCCTACCTAGTTTGTTTGTGTGCCACGTGCTAAATGCTGCTGATTATGGATCTTCCACCCTCCAGGACCCTGGTCCTGCAATTATGACCAGGTACATACTTTGTAAGACTCCGTGCAAAATGAAAAAGTGAGGTCTTGTTCAAAAATTATTAAAATTTCCAGATGGCTACAGCAGAGCGTTAAGCCAAGCATGGGGCCCTTCTGAGCACTGGGTTCTTTTAAGCTTCTCTGCTATACCTACTTTCCAGAGTAACTCAGAATAACCAGTCTGGCAAAGAGACCACTTTAAGTCCTTAGGAGATTAGGATGGGGGAGAAACTGAATGGGAGAATACAGATTTATGTATTTATTTTTAAAGATTGGGTGGGTGAGAACATGGATGCATATTAATAAGTCTTGTCTTTGACACATGCTCAGTCTCTGAATTCTTGTTACACTTGTGAATGGTTGCTTCATCTCTGTGTCTCTAAACCAAGCTCCCTGTAAGATCCTTCCTGTTTTTGCAAAGGTCAGCATCCTCTTATTGAGGTGGCTAATTTCTCCATGTTGTGACAACTAAAGGATTTTAAATATATGTATTTAAATATATATATTTATGTAGGTCTTTTATATTAACACCATTAAAACTCTTCCTTCTGCAGCCTCCCCCACATGCTCTAATCTTACACAACAGTGCCTTAAAATAGTAAGCTTTCGTATTTACATTATTTTGGTACTATGTCTTCAGGATGGAGTGGAAAACATTTCTTTGGGGTGGAAATAATATTTGGTTTGTATGAGGGTTGGTGCATTAAAGGAAATTTATTAAGTATTTGTAATCCATGTGCATGCTGGTGGGTGGGCCCCATCTTATTTATTTTAAAAGGAAATGTGATTGAAATCCATTAGAATATAATAAAATCAGATTAGAAATTAGAATAACACTGGGGCGGCTGGGTGGCTCAGTTGGGTAAGCGTCTAACTCGATTTCAGTTTAGGTCATGAATTCACGGTTTGTGAGTTTGAGCCCCACCTGGGGCTCCTGGCTGACAGTGTGGAGCTTGCCTGGGATTCTCTCTCTCTCCCCACCTCTCTCTGCCCCTCCCTTGCTTGCACATGTATTCTCTCTCTCTCTCTCTCTCTCTCTCAAAATTCATTCATTCATTCATTAGTAAGAAATTAAAATAACATTGTTAAATTCTAATTCTAGCATCATCTATATAATGCGGGCATATACTTAGGAAGTTGAAATAAGATTAAAAGTATCTTGCCAAAAAATTAGGTGGCAATTTAACATAACATTGGCTGCCACTTTTTTTTTATTATTCAGAAGGCTAATCATTCACAAATTACATATTGCTATGCTAACAGTATCTTATTACAATGTCTAAAAATCAGATTGACATCTTTGTACTAAGGGACCCTGGTTCTATATTAAATTAAGAGACCATTTTTATTTTGTAGTTTGCTATTTACCTGGAGCACCACAGCAGCAATCATACCTACAATTACAGACAAAGAGGTACGATAAGGTGGCCATCCACCCTATTTGATTTGTTAGCAGCTAACAGCAGCTTCTTAACAACATAATTTAGACTCATGCATTGCTTGCAGAGGCAGCTGATAGTGATATTCCTGGGGAGAGAAGGAAGTGTTCTATCCAACAGATATATTTGAAAAGATGTGCTAATGTGTAGTTAGGAGAAGATTATTGCCAGGGGTTGGGTTTGTAGATTAAAATATTTTTTTTCTCATTAGTAATATTGTTACATTTAAAAATATGATTGGTAATTTCCGGATTGACTTTCCTCACCCCTCCTATCCCTTTATTGTGTTTACATCCTAGTGAAATAGTAGCACATTGCTGTTCATTAATCAAGTCCTGCGATTCCTTCATAATGCTTCATAAATCTGAGCCTTTCCTTAGCTCGGCTCTCCCCACCACCCCATGTTTAGGTTTCTGTTGCTTCAGTCCTTCACAATTATAAAAATCTCTTTGTCTTCCTGTATTTGCTCTTATCCCTATTTTATTTATCCCCCATACAGCTGTCATATTAATCTTTTGAAAATGCCCCTGGATTACACTATTCTTGTACTCAAAAAAACTTAAAGATGCCCCAGAGCCTGGAGAATAAAGTCCAACTTTCTTATTCTGACATGTCCCCTGCATCATTGGGCCCCAACTGCCTCTTCAACCTATATTCCTACTGGTCCTCCCAAAGAATCTGTCATTTCATTTCCAATTGTCTGTTGGCAACCTACCCAAGCATGCTTCTGTCCTCATGTGTTTTTTCTCACTGTGTTTTCATCACCTGAAATGCTCTCCTATCATCTCATCACTTATCCAAGTTATTGTCAGTCTTCAAAGTAGCCTAAGTTCTCTCTCCTCCGTGGGCTTTTTTTTTTTTTCTAGCACTTGAGGTAACAAGCATTTTATTTCTTTTAATTTACTCAACCAATGATTATTAAGTTCCTTCTGCATGTCATTTTTTTTTTACGAGGCCCTAGAAATGTAATAGTGAGCAAGCCAGATGTGGTCTCTGCACTCATGGAGGTTCCAGGCACAAAATAGAGTAAACCTCTCCATTTCCAGAGCATTGACTATCTATGATCTAATTTAGGCAAAAGATATTATTTACATATATTATATATGTGGCACAGAGTGTGTATATTTATATCTTCTTTCTATACTTGATTTAACCCTTTGAGAACAGAAGCTACAGCTTATGTTCAATTCCATGAAAGAGGCAGTGTGGCATGTTGGGAAATAGTGCAGTTCTGTAGCCAAATGGCAAGCCATCAGTTTGGTTCCAGGTCTTAATGGTTTTGTAGCCTTGGATGAGTTACTTAATTGCTCACAATTTCCTCCTTACAAAGTAGTTTAATCATATACCTACCAAAACAGGATGGTGATGAGTATGAAGTGATTTCATACTTAGAATGTTCTTTTAACAGAGCCAGGCCTATATTGGGCGCTTAGCAAATGTTAGTTTTTGTTTTTATTTTTATAATGCCACAGCCTATGTGGCCTTAGGCAAATCATTTAACTTCACCATAGCTTCTTTACTTCATCTGTAAGGTAAAAACCATGATGTAACCCTATTGAAGAGGTGTGTGTGTGTGTGTGTGTGTGTGTGTGTTTGAGGAAATTAGATAAAAGATTCAAGTTCTGGGAAAATCAGATCGTGCTGTAGAAATGTAAGGCTCATTCATCAGCCTGTTCTGGTTGTCTGGGAAAAAACAACCACAGTTCCTGCCCTCCCAGAGCCTACAGTCAACAGCAGCAGCAAGAGAGACAAATAAGCCATTACAGTATATTGTATTAACACTTGGACAGGGAAAAAGACAACACTGTTCAAGTATGCAGCAGGAATATGTCATGTAGCCCTGGTGTGGCAATAGTTGGAGTAAAATTCTTTTACCTAGGAGGGATATTGAAGCAGATGGAATGATGTGTGGAGAAGCAAGGAAAAGCATGTGGTTGACTTGTTTGAACATGAAATAAAATTTAGGATAGTTGGCACTTCGGACGTGGCCATGAGAGTGGCCAGAGGGTGGGTACATAAGGTAAACAGGACAGACTACATGATTTGTGGGGTCTACAACAATATTAAAATGTAGACCTCTTTTCAGACAGCAAGAACATGGATTTTTCTTTCTTTTGCAGGCTCTTATTTTTTAATTTGCTATTTAATGTGCTCCCTCAGGCACAGAGATACTTGGAGGGTAAGTGCAGACTCTCCCACTTCTCCTGTGCCCTATCCTGCAACTTGGTGCTAATTGTCCAACTGCAGCTCTCCCTGAGGGCTGGGGCCAGAGGGCAGCTGCATTTGCTAGGTGGGGGGCAGAGAGCATTCAGCTGAGGATCCCTTCTGGGAAGGTGAAGAGGCAGAGTGTGGTAGGAGGCCCCAGTACATGCTCCATTGTCTCATCAGCCTTCATTGACAAAATTCAGAGATAAAATTAGTAAGAATTTCAAGACAGTGACATTCTGAGTATGGGAATCTGTGTGACTGTATTATTGGTATGGGATTATTTTCTTATGTTCTAGGGATAAAGTGTAGATATAGCATAAATATATATGATGCCAAATCAATGGATCATTTGGGTCATTTCAGAGTTTGTTTTTAAAAAGTAGTTAAAGGGCATCTGGGTGGCTCAGTCGGTTAAGCCTCTGACTTTGGCTCAGGTCATGATCTTGAGGTTCATGAGTTTGAGCCCAGCGTCAGGCTCTGTGCCGCCAGCTTAGGGCCTGGAGCCTGCTTTGGATTCTGTGTCTCCCTCTCTCTCTGCCCCTCCCCCGCTCGTTCTCTGTCTCTCTTTCAAAAATAAATAAACATTAAAAAAATTTGTTTTAAAAATAGTTAAAATTAAGCAGGAAATAGGTGAACAATTAAACAGGGAAGAGATGTGGAAGGTTATACAGCAGCTTAAATTGTTTCCTGTGAGTGGTGAGATTATTGTGTAATTAGCTTATCTAAACTTTATAATTGTTCTAAAATAAACATATTATTTTATAACAAGAAAACATAAATTATAATGATTTTTATTTAAAAAAAATCTCTGGAAGAGTTTTCCTTGAGTACTGCTCAGAAAAAGTGAAGGTTCCAAAAGATGTATGTTCATAGCAAAAATGGGTGTGTTAAATCATTAGCCTGCTATTTCCAGAATAAACCCAACTTGGCAATGATTAAACAAAAAAATAACCAAAGTATTTGGATTTGTTGGCTAATAATTTATTTATTTTTTTACTTTTCTTTCTAGGTTTATAACTAAGATGAGAAAATTATAGACCATTATTTTGTATTATAAAGATATTTTGAGTAAAGTGACATCAGCAAGATGGTAAAATAGGAGTATTTTACCATTGACCCCAAACAGAATTTACCCACTTTAGGAGGTGTATAGTTTGATGAGTTTTGACAAATACATACAGTCATGAATCCATTACCAAATCAAATATAGCTTATTTCCGTTACCCCACAAAATTCCCTTATGCCTCTTTGTGATCAATCTTCTATCCCCTAGCTTCTAGCAATAACTGATCTGATTTCTGTCTCTATAGTTATTGATTGATAACTATTGATTTTAATTTAGTTGCACTGTGGCTGGAGAACACAGACTTTATTATTTGGTAAGATTTGCTTTTGGCACATTATGTGGTTGATTATCATAAAATATCTTTAGTTTTGAATTATTGTATGCAGAGTTCTATGCATGTCAGTTAAACCAAGCTTGTGTATAGTTTTTTCCAATCTTCTATCACCTTACTCATTTTCTGTCTGCTTTATCTATCAATTTCTGAGAAAGGTATATTAAAATTTTCCACTGTTGTGGTGGATTGTCAATTTCTTATTACGGTTTTGTCTAATTTTTTTTGCCTCATACATACATGTTAAGATTAGGTGCTTATAAATTTAGAATTGATAAATCTTCCTTGTGAATCAAAACTTTTATTATTATAAAGTAACTTTCCCTTATCCCTAAAATTCTTTATTTAATTTTTTTTTCTGGTATTAATCTACCTTTCTTCTGGCTGATATTTGAGTGATAAATTCTTTTTTCTTGCCTTTTATTTTAAATATTTCTGAGTCCCTATGTTTTATGTGATTTTTGTCCAAAGCCTTAAGCTGTATTTATTTTTTAATGCATATAATTTCTGCCTATTAACTGAACAGGTTAGGCCATTTACATTTATTATTACTTATATTTTTAATTTGTTTCCTCTTTTTGCTTCGTAGTTTATCTTTTTCTGCCACTTTTGAATCCTTTGAGGTGTTTGTTTGTTTGTTTGTTTCATTCCTTATCCCCACTGCTTTGGAAGTTCACTATTTTGAGTAATTACTCATAAAATTTTAATATGTCCACTTAATTTGCCAAAGTTTAAATGTAATATCTCTACTTCCTTCTTGAACATTAAATAACTTTAGAATTCTTTAAACATGATTATACCCTTCCCATCTTCTATGTTATTGTTATCCAGAATTTTAGTACTTATCTGGTTTTATATTCCTCAAATCAATTGTTTTAAATAATCTGTTTAGATCCATCCATATACTTGCTGGATTCTTTATTCACTACTCCTAGCATCTCAGACTTTGCTCCTGATATCATGCTTCTTCTTCCTGAAGTGTGTCTTTTACAAGTTCTTTTAATGGTACTCTGTTGCTAGTCAGTTCTAATTTTCTCTTGTTCTTTTTAGCTATGTACACAATTCTGGGCAGACAGTTATTTTCTCTGGATGCTTAGTGCTATTATGTCACTGTCTGAGTTTAGCCTGGATGGTTTATAATACATTTAAATTTTTGTTGGAAATTTATTTCTCATAGTTCTGGAGTCTGGAAATCTCAGTGATTTCAAGATGACAGTATGGTTGAGTTCTGGTGAGGATCCTCATCTGGCTTGCAGACTATTGTTTTATTGTATCTTCATATGATGGAAGGGGTGAGACCTAATGACTCAATCATCTTTCAAAGGGCTCACCTCCAAATACCATCACACTGGGGGTTAGGATTTCAACATACAATTTCAGAAGTGGCAGCACAAACATTCAGTCCATAAGAGTCAGTATTTTGTTTTCCATTGTTGCCATTAACTAAGTCTTAGGATTCATTTATCTTCAAATTCAGTTTTGGAGACTCTCAGTCATGGTTTCCACAAATATTCCCTCTTTCTCATTCTCATTATTTTCTTCTAGAAATCCAGCTTGACATATGTTGGAGATTCTCATTCTATTCAACATGTCTCTTAATTTCTCTTTCATAATTTGTATTTCTTTGTGTTGCATGTGGAGCAATTTCTTTAACTTTATCTTTCAGATAATGTCAACTTCTTCAGTAGGAGTATAGTTTTTCAAGGGTCCAGGCCTCATGAAGGAGTCTTACTATTCAGTGTAGTACTGAATAGTACTATTGCTATTAGGACTAGTTTGTGCTTTGGTCCTATTTCCCTAGAGGTTGTTGTTAAATGCAAATCTAAACCTGAAATTAGGTCATGGATAAGAACGAATGCCCAAGGAAGCCAAATCTCACCTTACATTACTATACTGGTTTTCAGTTATCTTTTCTTTTTTTTCACCAGTCCCTAGGTATTTCCTTTATATTTTATGATCTCAGCTAACATTTCAAAGGGTGTTCATTATATTTCATCCAGTATTTCTAGATGTTTCATTTATAAAGGAATTTTTAGTATATTTATCTGCCATATTGCTAGAATAGGAAGTCCAGAGTTCATCCTTTGCCTGAATTTCTTTTATACTTGGTCAGATTTTAATAAGTATGTACCTTAGCTTTCCATATCTTTGTGCTTTGCAAGAATGCAAAGCATTCCACAATCCTGCTCTCTTGTATTCACTATTCTACTCATTTATCCACCAGATCTTTTTGATCTATATTCTTTCTTAGTTTCTTAATTTAAATTTCTAATGACACTTGCTACTAACTAGCTCAATGTAGGGATACAGGCATTCTTAGATGCCACATAGCTGGAGGCAGAGTCAGGGGAATGAATGAACTTGATCGTTAATCACCCCACCTAAGGGGTTATTTTTACTAATATTGAGATTGGCATGAGAAGTGGGAAAGTTATGATGTCTGTAAATGTTCCCTTAAATAGCAAATTATTTCTGTGTAGGTATATAAGGCTTTAAGTATAAAAGGACCATGGTACAATGCAAAATTAAGCAATATGGAACTGATGTTTCCCCAACTTGCTTGTAAAATGTCACTGGTAGCTATACACCATTTTTGGGTACTTGGAGCGGTCTTGGGAAACTGTGAGGAGACACCATGCATCTTCTACTGCTCTGTGTAATCCCCTTATTTCAGGTGAGTTTCTATATCCTTTGGTCCTTTTTAAAAATTTTTTAAAGTGTATATTTATATATTTTGAAAGAGAGAGAGAGAGGATGGGACAGAGAGAGAGGGAGAGAGAGAAGCCTAAGAAGACTCTGTTCTGGCAGCACAGAGCCTGATGTGGGGCTTGAACTCACTAACTGTGAGATCATGACCTGAGCTGAAAAGAGTTAGATGCTTAACCGAGTGAGCCACCCAGGTGCCCCTATATCCTTTGCTCCTTAAAGTCTTTGTGGTTCTTTGTCACCAAGCCAAACTCAGCTCAGATGATACATTAACTTCCTTCAATATAATAGGCTTTCTTTCCAACCATGCTGTGCATTTACAGTAGGGATTTATAATTGTTATGATATTATAAGACTTCACGTAAGACTTTAGATAAGACTTCAACTAGGTGGTAAGCTTTTTAATGACAACATTGTTGTATCTTTCATGAGTTGTATCCCATTGCTATGGCTGGTGCTTCATACACACTTGTTGAATAAATGAATGTAAACATGCCTTTCTCAGTACATCTGAGTGGTCTATCATGGAAATTAATATCTAGAGACTTTTGAAAGTGAATTTTATATCCATAAATGAAACTGTCTTAGCCCTAGTGGCCTATCATTTCTAAGAGTTTTAGTACTTAGTGACCATTTAATGTATGGATTATTGACCTATTCACTCATATTGCAGATGCTTTAAGCTGTCCAAGTCTGCAACAGAAATCTGCTACAGACTTTAAGATAAATGACTTAATAGTCTTTAATGGTTGCTGTTATGGATGGCTGTGCCCTTAATTGATAGTGTAGCAGATTAACAGCTCACTGGATAGATTATTTCACTCTGCTATATGTTTTAGAGAATGAATATATCTCTAATGGTTCCAGTCAAATCAAATATTTGCTGAACTTCCACTGTGGGCAAAACACTGTCTGGGTACCAGAGTAGGGGTGATGTGGGGGGTGAGAATCAACTTTCAAAGCACAACAGCAACAAAATGCATGCAGTAAAAATGTCAAAATCAAATGGTAGGCATCTATAATGAATGCTTTCTATGGAAAGGTTCACCACTTTTATATCAATGGGACACTAATAAGAAATGATATTAGTCATTATTCTTAAGAATCTCTAAAACAGATATTCGTTGAGTGTTTGCATAGGCACATTTAATTGTGCTAAAAGAGTGTTACTGAATATTATTGTTTATAAAACATGAAATTAACAAAAACATTAACAGCATTTGAGTGATTAAGAGATGTGTTAGCAGCAGCACTAGCAGCCACAGTAATCATGGCCATGGTTAAAAACAAACAAACAAAACTTGTTAAATACCATGCTATGTGTGTTTTCTTCCTTGCTAGTAATGTCAAGTCAGAGAAGATTTGTTGCAAATGAGAAGAGGGGGACTCCTCTGTCCATTTGTGAGACTGTGTGTAATGGTTCAGAATATGGGCATTGTTAACAGACCTGATTTTGAATCTCTCAGTTTTTGATTACCAACAGTATGAAGCTGGGCAAGTCACTGAACCTCTCTGTAGTTTTATCAGTTACGAAATGTGTGTCATACCTGCTTTTATGTGTGGTTACTTTACCAGTAGTTATAAGTGCCTGGCACGTAGCTTGCACACTTAAAGTGTTTAAAAAATAGTAATAGTTATTATTCTAGTTATTCTGTTTATCCCAAATCCATGTGTCTGCCATGATTGTAAAAATCCAGCAAAGCCATTTACTGTTAGGGAGCAAGTGTTTGGAAAGTCAATGTGAACGTTGATGACAAAGAGGACATGGGGCATCTGGGAAGCTGGGGGAGCTGGGAAGTTGGACTGGGAAAAGATAGGCTGTTTGCAGGACAAGCTGGTGAAAACAGAAGATAGAAAACTGTGGTTGCAGAAACTGGGTGTTGGTAATTGTGGAAAGAAAGGGAGAATTATCGCTGTGTATTCTCCCAATAAGCCCATGAAGACTGTTGTTATATCTGGTTTAAAAGAGAGAAATATTACTAGACAGCACACTGGCGTTTGCTCTTTTTAGCCTGTCCTATAGAACCAATTACAATTGCACTTTAATACCCGAAAACTATTTCAGGGCAGAAAGGGTAATGCTTGCACTGAGAAGGATAATAGATGTGGAGTTTCTCTGAAAAGAAAAAAAACGAAGAAATACTATGCACATTTATAATATGGTTATTGTCCTTCCTTACATCTCTGTGCCTGAGTTTTTAACCTAATCAAGACTTGGTTTTCTTGACTCTTTGGCCTGCCTCAACATTGCTGCAATTCACTGGAAGGTTGGAGGTCACAGAAATTCATGCGGTGCAGAAAGTCAAGTGAAGAAAGACTTTATTTCCTCATTAATGCATTTTTACTTACATAAAATGGAAACGCTTGATAAATACCAATAAATCTTGAAGAAAGAATTGGCAGAGTGATAAAAACAAGTTTTCCTCCTGCCCATTAAATGTGTCTTTTGGATACAACAGAGGAACCCACTCACGGGCTGTCGGCTCCAGCACCTCTCACCTAAAGCAGGGGCTGCACAGCCCACGTTGGCTCTAAGATTTCAAGTCCAGAGTCAGCTTACGTTTCCCATTAGGCAGGGTAGTCTTGTGATTCATCGCCAGTAGCCTACCCCTGGAGGGATGGTTAATGAGGTTTGAAGTTTCATTTAAATTTTCTTTTCAAAATCCTTTTCTTTCCACAAAGATGAAAGTCAAGAGTTTCCAGATAAGCTTAGCTGGAATGCATTCCACTTCTCTGAAGTTTAAGAATGGTGAAAAAAATGTGGGTAGAAATGCAGGGACCGTGTCTGATTTAACTGGGTGGGACTGCCCCAGCATTACCTGCTGAGAGGTTTCTTGGGCAGGTACCAATTTGCCTCAGGCATTTAGAGGGCTTATTTCTTCAGGTGGGCTGGTCCATTATCTCCTCAGGGCACAAGCCTGCTTTCCATTAGTGCTGATGTGAAGGGCGTGCTCACTGAATCATGAGTGCACAGACATGAGTGTGAAAAGCTAGACTGGCGCTGTCGAAAGGAGTCAGCAGGGCAGGAGGAGGCTCTTGAAATGGTGGCAGACATGCTTGCCAGGAAGTTCGCACTTCCTGATATTTCTATTCCTGTCTTTAGAGGTGGAATTGGGACTTTGGAGGTAGAATTTTAGGACTAAAGAAAGCCAAATGTAGAGCATGAAAGTTTTTACTTGGCTCACAGGTATCAGCAGGGTTAGGAGACAGATTTTCAAACTGCCAGAAAAGCAGGACACAAAGAACAAGAACAATGAAGATACTATGGAACGGCTGGTCTCGGCCAAGTGAAGAAGCAAGAAAGGATGCACTGTGAGTACAGGTGTGGCTTGCTGCAGCAGAAAGCTTCTGACCTCCTGACATAGCGTGAATCCTCACCAGCCCCAAAGAGCATGGCAATTCCAAGTTCATTGCTAAGTAATAATTTATCACAGTTGGAGGCTCTCATAAAAGCTGTTTATATAGATGCTGTTCTTTTGAAAAAGTTAGAAAGGTTGAAGTGGGGATGAGTAGGAAGGGTCTGTAGGCAAATTTTATGTTGTTATGATTTGGGTTTCATTACAGCTTACCTAGTAACCTTGATGCTATTTCCCAGGGACTTTGTGTCTGCCTTCATTTCACTGGGTCAATCAGTATTTCAAACAAATGCATGAAGCTAGGTGACTCCATATCAGGAAAGCAGTCTTCAGGCTATAAGAATAATTATGGCCAGTGTCATCCTGTCATGTCAACCACTAAACTCTAGATGTGTGTTTTTAAAGTGTGGACCCGGCTACCTACATCAGAATCACATGGTGTGTTTGCAAAAATGCCCCCCCACCCCCACCCACCCGCCGCAGATCTGCCACAATAGAACTTTTTGATGTACACACGTACATGAACACTCAGGGGACCCCTATAAATCTAATGCTTGAGAACCACTGCTTTTGTTGATGTTTATTAGTTTTAAAATGTAGGTGGACAATATTTATATAGGCAGTTTTTCTTCCATACCTACCTATCTGTCAGTTAAGGTGAAATGCATACATGTGGTAGCAATGATCTTTAATTCAAATGGCCTCTGTAGAGGTTCAAACTAGAAGGCTTGTGCTTTCCCAGAAATCCAGACTGCAATAGCAACATTTTCATACTTAAAAGTAATAATAATAATGTCTTTCCAAATACTAGGCCTATCAAATACATATCGGTAGATTAACTAGTCACCTTGACCAATTCTTAAAAAAAAAAGAAGTGCCTTTTTCACCCATACTTATTTTTACAGTTTAATGCAACCATACTCTTCCATTTAGATTGATTTTTAAAAACTTGAATGGTCTTTCGATCTTTTTGGAACTGCATTGTAGAGGCATGCCATCATAGCACATAATATGTGTAAAGCATGTACCAGAGTGCTTGTCATGCGATGATGCTCAGAAAATGAGTCTGGTGCTTTGTTCCTTCCTCCCATTCTCCTTCTTTCCCCTCTAGATGGCTCCAGAAATTCATATCAACTTTGTGGTAACCATCTCTCTGATTCATGATTTCTACTTTAAGCCACAGGCAGTCTATTCATCCTATTTATAACATTGAAGGTAATTACAGGTACCATTTGGTTCTTAATTAAAAGCATCTTCTTTGCCTGACTTAGTCCTTCATGTAAACTTGGAGGTGTATGCTTCCTACGGAGTCCCTGCTCTCAACATGGCCAATGGAGAAAGAGAAGATAAATGTCGGGAATTCCTTATGGAAAGTGTACAAATTCCACTTCCATTTTGTCCCAAGTGGGGAAAAAGTAATATCCATGCTTTCTTTTTGAGAAAATAAATAAAGCTGTATCCTCTCATCAGTGTGATTGCAGAGTTTTGAACAAAAACTTTTAACTGGACTAAAGCCACCTTTGTTTATCTCTTGTGCTGACATTATCGCTACCTTTGGACCAGTTATGCAGAATCTTCTAACAGAGCAGCTCCTATTACAAGGTTTGAGAGACAACGTTACATATTACCCTTTACTTTCACGTATATAATCATATGTAATCACACAAGAGCTCCTCAAGAGGCACAGAGAGGCCATTTTTCTTTGCTGGGACAATCCCCGCTTAGTTTGCCAAAGATATTACATTTCATTCTCTTCACAGTTATTATACAAATACTCATGAAAGTTACCATTTATTTTTAGGGATCATTTGGAAGTGTTCCTGGATTACAATTTTAACTCCAGAATATAGGTCATTGGCAGAATGCATATACATTTATATCTACATCTATATTTATATTGTAAACAAGTTTAACCCCATTCCTGGTGCTCCTTTAAAATTGTCTTAATTTTCTAGAGCAGTGTTGCCCAGATTACAGACCTTGAAGCTCATCCATCTCTTTCACATGCTGCCTTTGCTCTTCATGATCTCTAATTTATGTATTGGAAAATCTTATTAAATCAGATTTGACAAGGCAAACAACAGTAATTTCCTCTTTCTGTTGGTTTCAAATGTGGCTTCTGGGTTACTTGAGTACTAATAGTTTCTTTTCTTCAGTTTGAGTTGTACTGGGATTTGAAATTAAAAACAGTCAATTTAACTTCCAGTACCATTGGTTTTGAGGAAAGACAAAAACAAAAATGAGGAAGTTGGGAAGACTTCAAAGGAAGTCTTTACATTCTATATGAATTTGAATTAATAGTTTGTGGGGAGTAGGGCTTTTTCAATTCATTTAGAAACAATGTTGACATTAATGAAGAAATTAAAAAAATGAAGTGGAAGATAGAGCAGTGGAGAATTCTGATTTTGATGCCAACTTCTCACTGAGCTAATCTTGGGGTTATAGATTTTTTTCTAGAAGCCAACTGGTTCATGATTTCCAATTTAAGCCACTTATAAAGCTCATAAGTTGGGTGTGGAGATGGAGAGGTTGATGTTCAGAGAATATGGCTAAATGGCAGGGTTCTCTGAATTTCATATGCTTTAGGATGGTTACTTCTAAAGACTACTGTCCTTGAGGTCAATAATGAGTTGGTGGAAATTTGGGATGTCAATACCTTCTGGGAGGACTAAGTCTATTTGATACTTATGCTTGATGGGAGCTGCTTAACAGGTCAACACGTGGAAGATGTCAGCTTCAGGGAGTGGTAGTCTTGGTCTAGGGGCAGAAGGAGCGAACTGAGGGAAGACACATGGATCAGCAGAGGAAGAAAGGAGAGGAAGAAGGAGAATGCAAATACTATTTGAATAGGAAGCTTAAAAGTAATGATTATCTACTTGAGTAACTTGAGAAATATTAATAAGTACAGAAGTCTATAATAAGTACTTTACACTAATAAATTTGGTTATTTATTCCTCCTTTTATCAGGATATTTCTCTTGACAATCATGGAAAAATGTCCTTGTAATAATCCTGAATCTTCAAAAAATATTCAAAATATATTCAAAATCTTCTTGGCTTCTGCCCAGTCCATTGTTTCTCCCTTGACTCTTGGTCTAACCTCCACTTCATTTTTTTGTTCTTGTTGTTAGCCAAATTCTGAAAACCATAAAGTGACCACATCATTTAAGCTCATTTTTATTTCCCCACTGCTTGGTCCAGTGTCAGGCATAAAGTTGATTGGTTAGCTGTTGAAATTGTTGAATCATTTTGTTTTCAAAGATAAAATACAAAGGCTTGAGTACCACCCATCTTAGTATACACAGCTGAAATGTCCTGACCTTTCTCAGTGAGAAATTTGGGGTACATGGGTCTGTATATATGGTACTCTATGCATGCCTTTCTCTCTCTAATGGGGGACTATCTCCCCCTATATCTCTTTAATCTCAGCCTGGTCAGTGCTGTGCAGTGAATGGCAACGAGTGGGGGATTAAATAAAGAATGGAGAAAACATGAAGAGCCCATATGCCATTTCATTTGGCCCTTTGAGTGTCCTCTCTTTATTGTGAATACTGAGGGATGCTTATACTAAAGGGTCCTGCTAGTAGCTGCCTGTGGTTCAAGAATTCTTCTGCATTTTATGCAAATTTAATCCAGATGTTAAGACCTTTCTCAAGAGTTTAATGGTGCTGGGGTTATTGCATCTAACCCAGAGAGGACTATTCATATGGTAATAGATAATTTTGCTAGAGAGGAGAGCTGGGAGTTGAATCCAGAGTACATCGCTTCTGTTCCAGGCCAAACTGTTTTCCTAAAGTAGGAGAAATGTTGTATTGGGGATAAAGTGTCCTACCTCTAGTAGGAAAAATTCAATTTCCCTGAAAGATATGTCACCACTTTTCCCTTCCTGAGACTTTAATCTCTGTATCACAGTGGAAAAGGAGCTGAAGATCAAAGATGCAATACAAATTACTGGGTCACATTTTGAACCCTACTTGTGTGGTCATCTGAACGTCTAGGAGCAGGAGGAGGCTGGTGGCAGATGGAGATCTGTGGGAGTGTCGGAGGAACAGCAGGGAAGGCTGGTGAAATTATCTCAACACAGAATGGTGATTTTGATACTGTGTTCTGCCACCAAGCACAGGTTATTAGCTGTAAAAAATCAATTTTCTTTGATAGTGTCTCTACGTCCCTTACCTCTTCTCTGAAATTTGGGTGATGACCAAAGTAACTTCAGACAGTATACCGCATAGCACATTATGTGTTTGTTGCATTTAGTTGATCTGGACATTATAAAATCAATGGATTATGATGCTGAAGCCAAATTTCAAAATGTATACAGTATTTTTCCTATCTCCCTTGTAATTTCAATCAGATAAGGTTTTTTGTTTCTTGTCCAATGCCATTTGGTGAACATTCAGTTTCTTGCAAAAAGCTAAATGTAATATGTGGATATGCTTCAATCTAATCACAACGTATTTATTTAGTTCATAACATGTGCAAAGTACATGGAAGGTGCTGTGAAACAAACTTTGTATTAAACACAGCACTTTTCCTGTCTTACAGAATTTACCCCTGTATGTGAAAATGCTCTTGTTTCTTTCTGAACTTTTGAGCTTATCTTTTGTATGATGCATTGTCGACAAATTGGAAACAAGAGACTAAATATTGTCCAGAAAGTCATTACCCTAACAGAAAACTGCCAAAATTTGGTGTTTTCTTCCAGTCTTTTTTTCTGGGCATGTTAGTTTTCTCCTTGCTTCAGTGTAAATATATGCTTATAGCTTCTTTACATTTTACAACATTGTAAACACTGTCCATTTTACTATAAAATCTTCACATCTTAATTGTGAGAGTTATAATACTTTGAAGAATAGATGAGAGACACTGTTTCAGTAGTCCCTTGTTTTTATAGCTTTAGTAACAGCATAGAATGGTAAAGTGAGCATGGGCTTTGCACAGAAATTGGGCTTGGATACAGACTCAACTACACTTTTGCTCTGTGATCAAAGGCAAGTTATTTCTCCTCTCTGAGCCTCAGTTTTTCTATCTGTAAAATCTGCCATGTACTTAGTAAATGTGTGATCTGGAAATGGTAGCTGTTACCACTTAGGCTCTTTCCAATTTTTGTCATTATAAATAGTGAAATATGGATCATCTTTGCTTGTATAACACTTCCAGATTTTCTATTATTTTCTTTGGCCAGAACTCCAAAGTGGAATTTCTGGGTTGATTTATTTAAGGATTCTTGACTGCTTTTTCATGTTTCTTCCCAAAAGAATTTACTAATTTAAATCATGCTATCAACATCTGAGAAAAACCTCATCTCACTTTTTATTTTTCAGGTGAACTTTAAGGGTCATCCCTTTGAGTTTCTGCCAATCCAAATGGGATTTTGATTATAATATTCAGCCTTTTCAATTGGGAATATTTCATGTCTGTTCATTTACTAAAATATTTTCTATTTTTATAAACTTTTATATTTCTTCATAGAGCTCACTTTTCTCAACCAGGACATGCATAAAGCTTTATGTGTCTTACTGCTATTAGGAATGTACACATACTAGAATTATTATAGATTATATAATTGTAGATAATTATATTGTGTGAAATGACTATATCACATAATCTACATTTTTCACATGTCTTTCATATTCATAACTATTTTGTGTGCTTTTGCATCATTCTTCTTTTACAGTCAGAATTTCTAAACCGATATAAGTTGCGATAGGGATAATAGGCATCCTTGATTTATCTGAATGTAAAGGAATTTTTCTAGGAAAACATTTCCCAAACTGGTCTGAAGGGACTACGCTCTGAGCAAAAAAAGCGGGGACAGTCCACTGATATTTGTAATTGGCAGCACCATATTAATATTTTCAAGAAGCCCTGTAGTCGGAAATATGTCTAAACATTATTCAACTCGGCGTTTTCCACTATTACTTGGACAGGGAATCCTCACACCCACCCCCCCCCTCCCTTTTTAGAACTGCATTTTAGAGAACATTTTAAAGAATGGTATTTCTTAGTAACTCCCATTTGGGAAAAATTCTATAATATACCCCATGAAATATAATGTTGCAATTAATTTGGAAGAGATTTTGTTAATAATGTCAAGGAAGTAGCCATTTGTTCCTTTTAAAAAATGTCATTAACAGGAACGAGTATTAAGTGTCTTTTAAGTGTCTATTAAACAATTTAGTTTTTGTTATTTAGCCTACTAATAGGATATAATAAAGAGTTCCTCAAGATTGAGCCCTCTTTAAAATCCTGCATAATAACTACTTAGAATTGGTAACTTTTTTTTCAATACTTTTTGAATTCTCTTTGTTAGTATTTTATACTACCTAGAATTTTTGCATTTATAGTCTTAAGTGAAGTTGGTCTCTGATTCTTATTTTAGTGTTAACATCATTAAATTCTGGTATCAGATACATATTCATTCCGCTGAATGATGTGAATACTATCCTATCTTTTTTCAATACAGTAACTGTTTATATTCAACATGGGAATCCTTTGCTCCTTGAATGTTTGAAATAATTCCCTGGTTAATGGGCTGAAGGCTTTTATGGGGGATATTCTTTAATAACCCTATCAATAATTTCCCCAGTATTGCTCTTGTCAGGTTTTCTTTTTGTTGTTAAGTCAGTTTGGTAATTTATGTTTTTCTTCCAGAAAATTGCCTATTTTGTTGGGATTACCTCATTCATTTGCCTATAATTATCCTTAGTATATAATTTTCAAATACTTTCTGTACTAGTTTATATTTTATTTTTCTAATTGTGCTGCTCCTGCCCTTCTCTTTACAGAGTTATACTTGAATTTATTAGCTCCAGTATTTTTCTTTTTTTAATTTCTGAATTGGTTATTATTATGTCTGTTTTCTGAAGCCACTTGTACTTCTTTTCCTAAATTATTAATTTGATTATTTTTTCCCTTTCCCTTCTACTTCTTAAACGATAAGAACACTTGACCATAAAATTGCCTGTGCGTAGATCTATGAATTCTTAAAGTTTAGTGATTTTTATTACAATTTTGTCATACTGAAATAGGATTTTACTGTATTACTATTTGGTCTATTGAAGATCTCAGGAAAAATCCCCTAGGTGGGCCTGAGATTTGTGCCTGCCATGCATTACCTTTTCTTTCTCATTTTTGCTGCTAGATCTAATAGGGCTAAGATGTCAGGTTGGAAGGAAGCTCTGCTAAAGTCACTGTGTCTCATGTAACAGTTCGACTCCTTACCTGCTCAGAGAGAAATAGCCAAGACCTTCCAAGAGTCTGTGTAAAGCCACTTTAAATTTATTTAACAAATACTGATAAATTAATTACTATGTGCAAGCATCACTTTAAGCATTTTGTGAATATTAATTCAATTAATGCTGCAATGACCTTGTGCTATAGATATTATTCACCCCTTCACAGATGGGAAAAGTAAGGTGCAGAGAGGCCAGTGAGAGTCAGGATTGAACCTTGTAGGTCTGGCCCCAGAGGCTTCAGTCTGAAAAATTAAGCTAAACTGCTCTTTTGTTTTGAAATTCTGTCTGCTTGTTCCTTTCATACAAATATGTCCATAAACAAGTTAGAGAAAAATGTCTCGTTCTGTAAACCTGTTTAAGATTTTTAAAAAGGATGTACCTGCACAGACTTCAATACTTGTCCCAGGAAAGTAATCAAAAGGGTGAAGGGAATTAGGATACACCTCCCCAAAGTATGGAATCTTGGATATTTTAAGCAGAGGAATTTGAGAAACAGCCAAGCAAGAAGGACTCCCTGACCTCCTGCTTTTCCCCAAGCAGATTGCAAGACTCTCTGGTGAGAGGTGCCCTCCCTGTATGGGGAGGAAAGGAGCGACTTTGTCTCAGAAGACAGAGGGATGTTGAGACGAATCAGAACCAACAGTCCTTACTAATTTAGCCCAGTTCAATACCCTTAGCTCATATCTTTTGTCCTAGCATATTTTACCAAGACCTTCCACTCTTCATCAAGCCTAGATTAAAAATGCTCAGACTTAACCATTTTTTGTTAGGTCTTCATTTCCTTATGATGGCTCCCACGTTACTGAAAACTTACCTTAAATACATTTGCGTGCTTTTCTCATGTTAATCTGTCTTTGTCAGTTTAATTTTTAGGTACAGCCAGTGACCCTAAGAGCCTGGAGGTAAAGTTTTCTCTCCTCTATAGAGGTCAGAACGTACCCCTCTCATTCTACTCCTTGCTGGAATCACCAGCAAAGCCTGATAGTTTCCCTCCCAGTAGTAGCTACAGGCTACAGACAAAAATCTGCATCTGTGCTTATTGCCAAGCCAGTCTTAACAGCTGCAGAGTCCAGAGTGTTCGGATCATTGAAACCCCCACCATTGACAGAGAGAGGGTTGTAAGCAAGATGACTATACTGAGACAGTCCTTGGCACTACCTTAGGTAGGGAATAAAAGGAGAGGAAATGGTCTCTATTCTCAGCATTCTGAAGTTGCTGTCTCAAATGGATCAAAAGAATTAAAGCAAGATGTGGTTCATTTAAACAGGTGGTCCCAAGTTTGGAGGTCTGAGAATAGGAAACGCTTAAGTGGCTCAGGAGAAACACAGGAACCTTGCTTCTGACCATGGATCACTCCACACATGAATCACTCCCCAGTGAACCATTACCTCTTGGCGAGTCCATCTTCCATGTTGTAAATGGAATTTTGAGGTTTACGTTTAAATGGCAGCTTGTTTTCTCTGACCAGGACATCAAAGTACACAAAGAACATCTCATCAATCTTTTCATTGTTTTCCGGTTTGGGCTCCTCTGGAAGAAATAATTTATTTCAATAAGGTGCTGCGGAGTGAACCACACTCTCCTAAGCAAATTTTACATATACCTTATAGTGTATATTTTACTTAAAACCATCCTTCATATAGTCTTCAAATTCTATCATAAACACACATAAAATTACTTCTATTTATTTAGATTGAGTTCTTCCTTGACCTAGTTGTTTGTAAGAAGATAACTCTATTTTTTCCTCAGTGAATGGAGTTTCAATTCAAAAATACCATTACTTTTAATTTTAGTGTGTTGTGGTCAGAGAATATGTTCTATTTTTCTCTCTGTTTTCCTATACACATATCTCTTGTTTTTAGTGTCAGTATTTGATTTAACAAACACATATAGCTTTTTAATCAACAGGGTTAATGATCGACTACGTTCAATGGCAATGTACAACATAACAAATGTTAGCTCTTTCGTATTTAGTGAAGTTCCGTATCAATTGCTAAAATTATATGATTATACAGTTAAGATTTAAATTTTTTTAATGTTTATTTATTTTTGAGACAGAGGGAGACAGAGTGTGAGTGGGGGAGGGGCAGAGAGAGAGGGAGACACAGAATCTGAAATAGGCTCGAGGCTCTGAGCTGTCAGCACAGAGCCTGATGCGGGGCTCGAACTCACAAACTGTGAGATCATGACCTGAGCCGAAGTGGGACGCTTAACTGACTGAGCCACCCAGGTGTCCCAATACAGCTAAGATTTAGAGCATGTAGTCTTTTCCCAAAACAGTTACAGGTCATTTGTTTAATTCCAGGATTTACCTAACACCGTCACATACTTACAAATTAGCTATACGACATGGAAACTCAAATTTCATAATAAAAGCATCATATATTAATTGTAAATCATGTCACAACCCTTTGAGACTTTTTTTTGTATCATCTTAAATATTTTAAGTCAGAGAGAACCTTTCATCCGTTTCAGCCTTTCAACCATTTCTCTTGCATCCTTTGGTTCTTCATGACACCTAATTTCCGAACTGGAATATTCTTTATAGTAGACTAGAATGGGTTACTTATTGTGCTATGATTCTCTGACTAAGGATGAGTACTAACATGGTTCTAGAAATACTTGAGTGCCATTGCCCTAGAACAGAGGTTCTCAAACTTTAGCAGGCATTAGACTCACCTAGAGGGCTTATTAAAACAATGATCATTAGGCTTTCCTCCCAGAGTTTCTGGTCTGGCAGATCAACATGGTGCCCAAGAATTTGTATTTCTAACAAATTGCTAGGTGATTTTGATGCTGTTAGTCCCAGTCTATACTCTGAGAACCACTAACTAGAATCACGTAAGACACGTGCAGAACCTTTGTTCCAATATAAAGGGTTATTGTCAAATCTGACAAGTCCCAAGTCTCAATCCATTGGTCTTGATTATAAGTCTGAAAAAAAATCTATTCTTCTCCAATAATGAGTGCTTCTCAGAGTCCATCTTCTCAACTTTCTGGCTGGCTTAGTCTTAATCTGGGGGGGTTACCATTCTCAGACTTGGAAGCACAATCATGTATAGCTGGTGTTTCAGCATGCTTTATTCCTGTGGCAGGCATCATTTGAAATACACAGACATTTGCTCTCTCAAGCACCTGAAAAGAACTTTTCTATACTTTGATCTGTTTTCTTGCTTACAAGAGTGAGATAGACAAGTGGAATGCAGAAATGGTGCAGTAAAGACGGATGCTCCTAGAAGCCAAACAGAACAAGTAAGAGCGTTCAGGGCTGTCCAGACTTTTGCTGAATTCCTTTGAATCTCTATTGCCTCCAGGTGTGCACATTTATTTGATGGTCAGATTATATGATTTTTTTTCCCCCAGTATAGACAAGGAAGAAGAATTAAACTTCTTGTTGGGGTCTTTTTGCTTTATTACATACCAATCACAACATTTCTTGAACTTCACAGACAATTAGCAGAAGTCCCTTATAGTAATCAATTCTGTGTCATCAATAAATACGGTTACCAGGAGAAACTTTCAGGTTATTCGACTAAGACCATCTTTAAATCTGTTTAGGAATAGATGTTCCAACATAGGTAGCCTGTTTTAGTGTTCATTTATATTTATATGGATGACGTTCTTTTCCTAAATTTGTACAAATCCTTAAAATGTCAGCCCATTTTTTTTTTTTTTTCCTGATTTCACTTCTTCTATTGAGATGGAAGTCAGGCTAGGTATGTCCTTATGGTAACACAAGTATCAATTAAATTACACTTTTAAAGGCAAAACCAATTGAGATTCTTCAATTTTTTAAATGGGTCTAAACTCTTAATCCCATTCATGTTTTTGTTTTGTTTTGTTTAGTTTCTGTCCTCTTAAATATTTGTTAGCTTAAAAAATTGTGGGTTTTTTTTTTTTTTTGGTAATAATAACATGTTTTCTTACTTGCAGTGTGTCAAAGTCCTCAGCACTTCACATGTCATTACATGCTTTACCAAATTAGTAGATATGCATTATTAAAATCTCATGGGTTTCTAAAAAATTAATCATTTTGTATAAAGATTCAGACATTTCTCTCAAGCGAACAGAAATAATTTTTCCTGGTCATTATTTCTTGTTTTCCTATCTTGTAAGGGTTCTCTGGAAATTGATTTTTGATTTGCACCAGTTGTTTTAATATTCTAGTGTTTTCCAATTCTGTCAGTATTAGTAGCTTCAATGAATACTGCAATTTTCTCTGGCATTCAGGGAAGCTCAATATGCTAATTAAAAGATGCTGATCAGGAGATGTTAAAATTTCTTTTAGGATCTCAGTTAAATATAACACAAAGATTTCTGACAGAAAAGAAATGGGTGATAACAAATATAGAAGCAGGTGGCAGAAACTGTTTAAAAGATTGCTAGATGTCACTCTGGAAGAGTAAGCAAAATAAGAACACTCTCCTGAACAGAAAAGTTTAACCCTTGATAGTGATTAAAAATCTGTGTGCCCAACAGAAGTTTGTGCATTCATTTGGCTATTCCCGCAATAATCACGAGCAGCCCTTTATGGTGCACGTGGTCCCGTGCTGAGGGTAGGGTACAGCTACAAAGTCCTGGTTCTTGTCCTTGAGGGAGAAGCTCCCACAGGGCAGAAGAGTGCAAGTAACACTCACCTTACCCCTGCATTTCACTTGTAGACTCTTAAAATGCTGGAGAAGGGCATTTTCACTTGGGATATTATAATAACGGGCACTGGGGTGGCTCAGTCGGTTAAGCATCTTACTCTTCTTGATCTCAGCTCAGGTCATGATCTCACGTTCATGGGATCAAGCTTTACATTGGGCTCTGTGCTGATAGCACAGAGCCTGCTTGGGGTTCTCTCTCTCTCCCTCTCTCTCTGTCCCTCCTTCAATCTCTTTCTCTCTTGTACGTTCTCTCTCTCTCTCTGTCAAAATAAATAAACCTAAAAAAAAAAAACAAGAACAAAAGGAAAATGTCCTCCAAAGGAAGATACTTTTTCCCAAGGGGCTCATGATAGGAGAGTGTGAGAAATGTTGTTGGCTGTGGGGAGGAGTGACTACTGGTCAACCAGGATGCTTAGGAAGTTCTGTCCCTGCCTTAGCAAGCTAAGAAAAGGCTCCTTCCCCAATCTGCAGCAGGTCCAGGTATGAGAGCTAATTGGGCGACCCAATCCTAAGGGAATGGGCAACATCTGGTCCTGGGGGTCTTGGGGATCTGGGCCCAAGTGGTGTCTGGTATCTGAACTGGATGAAGATAATGTAGTGCTCATCATGAGCTGAGACTACCATGCTTTTTCTATGTATAAATAAGGTTGATCATGAGTTGAAACTATCATGCTTTTTCTAAGGTGTATAAATAAGGTTGAGGGCTCACTGCTGCTTTCTCATAATAAAACCTCTTTCTATATCATTTTCTTAATGTGTTTGGTGGAATTATTCTGAAAGATGGGATTTATCAAGTTGGGCAATAGCCTTATCCTCTCTCAGATAATGCAGCTCCAGATCTGCCACAGACAACTCTGGCAATAGGGTCATATAAATATCCAGTAAATGATGCTTTCAGTTATGATACTGTTAAACTTTGAGTAGGAATTCCATAAATTGACCTTCATTGCACTGTATAACACAATATAATACAAAATAACACGGCATAACATAACATCCCTGTTAAATCCTTGTCAATAAATGATAACAAGATTAAAAGAAAAAAATGTTATTTTCTCAGTGATCTCAAAGTTATGAGATTTGAGCATATCAGCATCATTTAATCTCAGGCATAATACATTTCAAGTCTCCCACTTTCTTTTCCCCTCTCTTTGCAATTCCTCTTTTGACCACACTTGACTGAATGTTATTTATAATATTGGGAATAACCACATACTATGTGCCTGCTATATGCTGGGCATTTTGTATATAGTATTGCTAATACACAGAAACTCTACCAGCATAGGTACTATTATCTCTCTTTAATACTGAACTCAGATTTTTTTGGGAAGGGCCAAGGTGGGATTGAGACCCAGATCTGACAGGTTCTAGAGCTGGGCTTGTTCTCCCCAGTGCACCCTCTCTTCTGGAGAAGTACTTTCCACTCATGTTCACAACACACCAAATCACGATCATTGCAAACTGCCCTTCACAACTGATGAGCTTTCAGATGTGGTTATAAGAATCAAAAGAGGAGGCACCTGGGTGGCTCAGTCGGTTAAGTGGCCGACTTCGGCTCAAGGCATGATCTCGCGGTCCGTGAGTTCGAGCCCTGCGTTGGGCTCTGTGCTGGCTGCTGGGAGCCGGGAGCCTGCTTTGGATTCTGTGTCTCCCTCTCTCTCTGCTCCTCCCCTGCTTGTGCTCTGTCTCTCAAAAATAAATAAATGTTAAAAAAATTTTTAAAAAGAACCAAAAGAGTAATTTTAACAGCAAATGCAACACTTAAAAGGGAGAGCAATGTTATTAAAAATGGTAATGGTTCGCAAGTATTGCAATTTAAATAACCATTACTCCTATGTGGTCGTATTTAAGATAGAGCAGGAATTCAGTAGTGCCAGGAATCAAATTTGACATTACTTTGGAACTGTAGTATATGGTTCAGTTCTCTTCCCCAAACAGACGAGAATGACAAGTTTTTTTTGTTTTTGTTTTTGTTTTTTTTCATGTCCAGTCTAAAGATTGCTGGCCTGCTATTGGTAAAGATTTGCCCCCGGTGGGTGGTCTGGGAGACTTAACCATGCCCCAACTGGGCGGGCTCCACAGCCTGTGGTGTCTTCTAACTTCCAAATGTGGCTCAGTGTTTGACTGTTAGATCCATCCTCCAAAGTTGAATCAGAGGGGTCAGGGAAGTCATTTGGAATGTTTTGTTCCAAATCCCTGCTGCTGTTACTAAGCATAGATGCAAACGCAGTGAGCTGGCCTCAATGCTTACACCATGGTGAATGGGGTAAGTGGGATAATGCCAAGGATGGTTACCCACTGATCACTTTCCTGGAGACTTGAAATTAGCTTCATGCTCCCCCATGTTCCACCTCACCTTCCCTTGGGGATGCCCTGGACCCAGTGTCATCTGAGCCCAGAGAGAGTATGTCCACATCTTTAGGAACCTATCCTTTTTGTATGTATTTATGTGGGCCACCCTCTGTGCCCTTGCATCATTAGCTAATACTCCTGAGATAAAAATATCTCAGAAATCAAATCACTGTTCTTCAGCTGCACAAATAACTTGGTGGAGATAACCCTGGAAAAATATGACCATTTTTTTTAAAGGAAGAAAAACAGCATGTTAAGAACTAATAGAACAAATGTTTGGAGATGTTTTGTCTTGTAATATGTGTGCATCACACAAGGTGGCAGAATAAGCATAAGGCGATCCTCCAGCATGAGGCTGGACCCTGCATTGTTTTCAAGGCAGGGACGAGATTGCTAACCCCTACCTTTGCAGCCTCAGCCACAGCTGCTAGCTGTGTGTGCTCACACATTTGTGTTTAAGTAGAGTGTGGCACATAGTTTAGTAATCTGCCAGCACTCAAATCCTTTGCTTTCAATGAGAAACTGTGTTAAATGATTAGACTTCATTCGTTTCTTGAAAATATGCACTGACTCCTGGCTCCGATTTATATGCCTTCTTTTGATTGAAAACACAAGCTTATTCTCCATCAGCCGCCTAGTTCAACTCAAGGGTATTGTAAAAGCTGAGCCACAAGACAGTTTTATAACCTATGATATCAAATTTTACTTTTTTCTTCTCCATATAGGATGTGAATGTGAAGTTAAATATTTATTAAATATTTGTCAAGCTTATTAACTCTGTTTGTTTTTCTCAATAAGGAGAATTAAAAGTCCCTGGATTTATTTTTAAATTTAATTGAATGGTTAATACTTAATTTTAATCATTATTAATTCAATTTTTAATGTAGTCATTTTAATGGCTGAATTAAATATTTTACTTGGGCTTGTGAACAAGACCATTAGCAATGGACTACATAGGATTGTCACACCACACATCAGAAATACTATAGAACAAATTCATTTGTACTATTAACCTATTCAGTACAAAGAAATGGGTCATCTCTCAAAGTTACGGTGAAAACATTTGATTTCCAGAATAAAAAAATGAAGCTATGCATATGCCTCATTTCTCATATAAAATTCACATGTCTTAGCCTCAGATGTTTTGACTGATACAATTTATTTTCCCAAGTTCTTTACAGAAAATATTAGGATGGACTATGGGAGGGTAAAATGCTCATCCTTAATAAAATGGGTCATGTAATTTACCAAGTTAGACCACCAGCTATGCAGATGACCATGGCTGGTCATTCTTGGTCACCTCTTCTCCTCTCCTATGATCACTTTTCCAAAGACTTTCAATACTTCTGGAAATCCTGTTGTTTCCTGCATCTGTGTCTCTCCTTTCCTCTAGCTTAAATTATAATTCTTATTTCTAGGCCTCTTGCATTTGGCTGCCTTTTGTCATTTCCTCTTCTACCTAACACCCACCAGCAAGTGCTAGAGCTAGGTCATACTGTCTTGGGAGAGTTGATTTTGCACATCTTTTCCCAATTCCGAGGTTAGCGACATCAGGTTGACAGCTTGAAATTGGCCCTCGTAGGAGAGTTTACACCACAGAAATAAGCAAACACTACAAAAAATCAGGGCTCTTATTCCTCCCCTCCTAAGCCAGTTTATCTGCACACCACAGAGTAATACCATGGATTCAAATGAATAACCCCAGCTCCACGTGGATTCTGTCATTTCCCCCCATTGTCCAAAATTTGTAGCTAATGGCTCATTATATAAAGTTACTCTTCTGTGTGTTAACTTCCATAACTGGGAAATAAATCTTCAGTGTGCTAATTTCCATAGCTGGGAAATAAATACATTTATTCACAGAACTGATAGTATTCTTGTCCATGTTTAGGAATGACAGATGACTGTTACACAGCTGGTGTGTCATTTGAACCATTGTGCATGCAGCAGCTGGGCAGAGATTTAAATGGAGTGTCTCCACCTAAAGACCATGCCAAAAATGAACTCCAAATTGTCTAAATACCACACTGACTTTAGTGAAATGTCTAGCACTTCTTCAATTTGCTGGCTACTCCTGGAGAGCTTGGTACAGTAGACCAGTACAGAGTATTATAAAGTCACAAATTTGATTTTTGAGAGATCCTACAAGCTACCTTATTTTGAGGTCTTTTGTCACCCTAGAAAAGAAATGCTCTGACTTCCTGCACTAAATTTGAATATTGTCACCTGGAAGTCAAACAATCTGGCAGAGTATTCAGGTATTCAAGTGTTTAAGAGTATTCGAGTATTCAAACTGTTTAAAAATCCACAAAAATTCAGAACATTCTTCAGTCTGAACTTAAAGCCCTCAACAATATTTTCCCAACCAACTACCCAATTTGTTGTTCTCTGTGATTTCCAGTCGTCCTATCTTTGTCCACTCTATGTCTTCTGCCTGACGTTTCCTTTATCCTCTCTTATTTTAAACTTTATCCTGCTTCAAGATTGATGTGAAATTCCAGCCTTTCCCTAAAGCTTATCCTAGTCTCCCCACTTGGAAATAAGTACATTCTCTATAGAATACTTACCCCATTTTCTATACAAATGTTAGGTTACTTATTAATTTTTACTTTATATTTACACACGTGTTTTATCTTTTCTATTAGATTTGACACCAGGGGTCACGTGTGCCTGTTATTAAGCTATTGAAGCTTAGCTCCAAATTCATCCTTCTCCCTCTGCTCTGTAATGCTGGGGCCGATGCTCTGCAAACCATACATCTCTATATCAGCCGCTTCCTGTTGGGTTCCGCATTAGTGGCGGAGAGGAGAGACTGGAAGGCAGTGACTGAGAACGGCCATGCTCCTTCCTGTTTGCTTAAAGTTTCTGACAGTAACGTCCTAGGGCAGGCACTTGCTTCCAGCCCCCAGCTTCTTTGCAAATTCCACAACCCACCTCACGCTGTCCCTCAGAGGCAGCAGCAACATCTGCCCCCAGCCTTCTTCTCAGGCGCCTCAACTCTGGCCCTGTGAGGCTCCACCTCCAGTTTCCTGAGCAGCCATTGAGTGGTGCCCCCTACTCAGACGTTGGAGTCCGGATCCATGGAGGGCCTTCTCTAGTTTCTAGGTTTTCCCCTGTGTTTCTCCAGCTCAAGGGTGCACTGCTTCCTACGATTATGAACTCTAGGTCACCTCAGTCTTCCCTCTAAAAGGCTTGAGTCCTCCAACTGTGTCATGGATCCCCTATAAGAAATATCCTGTTGAAATACCCAGTGTGGTTGCTGTGCTCCTGGCTGGACCATGATTACTTCACAATGACTGATCCATCTGTGTTTCCTCCTTTGCCCAGTGGCCCAACTCAATTCTTAACAAGACGGTGTGGTGTGAGCACAGTAATCACTTAGTATTTAAATATTCGTTGAATGAATGAATATTTATTAAGACAAAAGATCCTGCTATATTTCATTATTTTGTCTTTTCCATTTTCATGATTACTATGCTCAAATAGGGGCTTTAGTTAACATTCATGGCCATTATTTGGTTGGATCAGGAAACATTTCCTTGGAGTTTATGGAATGGCTTAAAATGCATGACTTGTCACTATGCTTTACAAGCAGTAGAAAACACCATCTGCATTACACAGTGCCCCTCTGTGTTGGCCACTCTTCTACTACAGACTCTGGGGAAGTTTTCCGTACTGAGAAAGGTACAACTTCCCTCATGTGTACTGGTAACCAAAACAGACATGATTTATGATGTGTGCATCGAGAAGGAGAAGCCACTAGCCACACTTTTGCTCTCTCCTAAAAATTGGTAAGGATAGTTTTGAGGATATGATTTAAGGGCAGATTGTGGAGAAAACAGCTGCTCTACAGGCATATGAATAATTGTGATTTTAACCAGAGTAAACTTTGCAGGAGGCTGAGGCATTATCCATTACAGTAGAAGATAAAAAGAGTGCTGGGGGGAATGTAGAACTTGACCAACTGGGTAATCGGCAAGGATGTGATTTCTAGACTGGATTATGACAAATGCTCAAGTCTGGATATGTGGTGCACCCACAGGAATCTAGTAAAGCAAGGGCACACCTATAGATCTCTTCCTCACCGCTTTTTAGTGCTTACTGTCAACTTAAGCAGCTGATCTCATTAGAGTGTCTTTGAGAAAACTCCTTGAATACAGGTGTGAAATTGGTAGTTACTGCAATGGTAGTAGAGTGAATGTTTTCTCTGAGTGTTTTACTGATTTTGATCATTATTAGCATACAAAGCCAGTACTCTAGTGAATAAACCACAAGCGTCATTAACCAGGCAAAGGAGGCGAGCCACACCCTAATGTCCTTTGTCCCCTCCCACCCCCCCAGGCTGTGTCATTTGGGAATCATCTGAAAATAATTCCTCACCAAAAATGTGAGTTTGCTTAATATACGCTTTGCTAAATATAAATAGCTTAAAGGTAAGTAAGTTGCAGTTCAGCAGCACTGAGGACCTTTTCCTAAAACTGAAATCTAATCTTGAACACCTATATCACAGACTTTGGACTTGGATCATTTTTTTTTTAATTTTTTTTAACGTTTATTTATTTTTGAGACAGAGAATGAACAGGGGAGGGGCAGAGAGAGAGGGAGACACAGAATCTGAAACAGGCTCTAGGCTCTGAGCAGTCAGCACAGAGCCTGATGCGGGGCTCGAACTCATGGACCGTGAGATCATGACCTGAGCCGAAGTTGGATGCTTAACCGACCGAGCCACCCAGGCGCCCCGGACTTGGATCATTTTTATAACCAACCCAGAATACCAGGAAACTTCAAAAATATATACCCTTGCCCTCTAAAAAGGATAAAGAAAATGTATTCTGAATTGGAACAATCAAGTGGTTTAGGGTATGGATAGGAGACAGATTACGCTGTACATTGGGGTAGCATGGTATAGCATAACAACCATGGGCTTTGAGCCAGAACTGTTTCAGCCTTATCTCTTCTGTGAGAGAACCTCAGTTTTTGCTATGAAATAGGGATGACAATATCTCCCTTACAGGTTACAGTGAGGATCAAATACTGTTACCTTCCTGAAAGTTCTTTTGACAGTGATGGCTTATAGTAGATTCCCAGTCTCTGCTGACTGAGTTGGAAGGGACAGGTGGAGAACTGGATGCAGGAAGTCATAGCGGGCTGTGAAGTGTTCAGCACTGGTACGCAGATCCCCGACTGGCCTAAAGGGATATGTGACACACTGTGTTCACCACAAGGAGTGGGGGGAGGAATTTAATATTTTCCCTCTAACCTATAGAGTTTAAGGTCAGGTGTGAAAATTAGTGGGCCCGGAAGGCAAAGCAGGGAAGGTGGATGTAGGTACATGGCCTCAGAGCAAATAAGACATGCGGAGCTTGTGAGTCACTGAATCTCCCAGCCATCAAAGTCCCTCAAGTAAAATCTCAGACCTGCTACTATTGTCCCACTACAACAGCATCCTGGTATCTTTCTTCTATTTCTCTTAGGTCCATGTTGCCAGAACATCATACCTCATGTCTGAGCCATGCTTTGCTGTCACAGAGCTGTCTGTATCTGTAAACTCCACACTTCAGTGCAGTTGGAATTCTAACTTTTACAGTTGGTTTTTCCCTTCTGGACTGTGTACTATTTCTTTTCACTACTGTGAATTTTTTGAAGTCGTCTATGCCTCAAGCAGTCTATGCCCATCTTCAAATTTGCTATTTCTAATTAACTAGCAATCTGAATAACAGCAATCTGATTTCTACCCTTCAGAATCACATGGAAAATAAGCATAAGTGGGTGATGATAAAATCCCAGGTGAGCCAAGGCTCTTATGAGCCAAGTGCCTCAGCTTTTGTGCCTGGACTTTGTAGCATATTTTGGCCACTCAGAGATCTCTTTATGTTCTTCTTGCTTTGTGGCTGTTTTCTGGAAAGGTGACATTGCTTATTGTAGAGTTCTAGATGAAATATTATTGAATTGTTCTTAATCCTCTTGTGAGAATACAGGGATGATATTACTGATTCACTGGGCACCTGCCATTAAGTGGAGAGAGGCAGCATTCTGTGCTGCCTCATTTTTCAGGACTCCCGGTGTTGATAAGAGGCATTCAGAAGAGCTTGATACAGACACTAACTTATCTAGTCTCCTTGGCAATTGCTTGTGGATGAATAGGCAAGTCAAGTCCTCATAAAGAAAGGTCAGGATGAAGGTTAACAAATATATTTTTGAGGCTGGAGACATGAATAAGCAGAAACTGTCAGAGGTTGAAAGGAAAAAGAAAGGGGGAAAAGGGAATTCAGGACCATTTTCAGACAAGAGAGGAGAAAGAGAGCAGACAAAGGAACATATGGGGGAGGAAGTAGAGAAAGAATTAATGAATGCTGGCATACTGACCCTCAACTGCAGCGGGAGCAGCAGGTCTAGGAAAGCGTCCCCTGACTAAGACTGATCGCTGCACACAGACACAGCATATAAGGTCCAGCTCCAGGAAAGTCCTTGGAGAGAAGCACAGTGTGATTAAGATGCAGTTCCTGCTTAACCCAGACCTGGGAAAGTGAAGAGAAAGCAAAAGGTGAGTCAACAGGAAACTGTGAGCAATACTGTGGCAAAGAAAGAAAGTTAAGGAGTCAGAAGGTGGAAGAGTAGTCTGAAATAAACCGTGCAGCTTAGCAGGCTGGGGCAGAGGTAAGCAGTGGCAAAGGGATGGAAAATAAGGACCTCTGGTGTCGTCTGGGGAGTCTAGAAAGCCAGGCACTTGGGGGCTTGGAATGAAGGACTCCAGATACTACGTTTACACAGAGGAGGCACAAAAGAGAGCTACATTTGGGCTGGAAGGGTCTCTAGGGGAGGAATACTGGTGATAGATATGGTAAGTCTTACATGCTAATATTCCCCAGTGGCATTGCAGATTGATTTTGCCCTTTTGCCAGGTACAGTTCTAAGACTAGGGGTCACTACCACCTCAGATCTGAGCCACCATCATCCCTTGCCTGGATTATTTAATAGTTTCTTAATTGGACTCCCTGCTTCTCTTCTTATCCTCTAAAGCCTATTTCCAATAGAGCAAACCAGAATGATCTGTTTTAAACTATAAAACAGATCTCTTTTGCATAAAACCCCATGATGACTCCCCATTTAACCCAGAATAACAGCCCAAGTTCCCACAAGGATTTGCAAGGCTTTTTGTGATCTGCCCTCTCTGCAGCCCTATTCCTTCTGTGATTCCACTTCCTACAACTCTTTCTTTTACTCACTTGGCTCCAGTTAAATACCCCGCCCCCCTGGCTATTCCTCAATCCTGCCAGGTGTGCTACCCGCTGAGGGCTTTTTCTCTGGCTACTCCCTCTGCCTGGAATGTTCTTTCCCCTAGAGATTCACAAGGATAACTCTGTCGCCTTTCTGGAATCCTTGATCAAATGTCGTCTTCTTGGTAATGGTAGGGAAAAAAATCCGTTATAAAGTGGCCGACAGGACTGATAGGGGAATTCCAGTCCCTGCCTGAAGACTCCCCTTTCGGGTTCTTCTTCCCACCCTGCTTGCCGTGTGTGCCAAGTTACTACTAATGAGGAATGCGGAGGTAACAGACTATAAGTTGTCCCCTCTGCTAATATTCCTGGCCCAGACCTCTGGAGAATGATCTCCTTTGAGCCCACCAGTGTAAAATAAACCTCCTGTCTTCCAGGATCTCCGAGTGCCGCTTGGTTCTTCTGCCAGGTGATCCAGACCAGGTTCTGTAACAGTAAGGCCTATTTGACCACTTTATTTAAAATTGTAAACTGCCCCCCCCCCCTTGGGGCGCCTGGGTGGCTCAGTCAGTTAAAAGTCCAACTTCGGCTCAGGTCATGATCTCACGGTTCATGGGTTCGAGTCCCACATTGGGCTCTGTGCTGACAGCTTGGGGCCTGGAGCCTGCTTTAGATTCTGTGTTTGCCTCTCCTCTACTCACACTCTCTCTCTCTCTCCCTCTTTTAAGAATAAATAAACATTACAAAAAAAATTGTAACCCCCACATCCCTTCTCAGTATCCTCTTCCCCTTTCATTCCTACCTTTTCTCTTATTTCCATAGCCCTTATCATTCTCTACTACACTATTCCAATTTTCAGGTTTGTTGTTTACTGTGTCTCCCCCCACTAGACTGTGAGCTCCACCAGGGCAGGCATTAATATGTTGCTCACGGATATACCCTGGGCGGACCAGGCTAGTGCTTTGTTACATAGTAATACTCAATTTCCCTTCAGTAATCTTAATCTCTGTAAGTAGTACCAGCATCCAAACAATTTCCCAGCCGGAAATTGAGAAGTCACCCTAGATTCTAGCCTTCTCCTCCACCTCCTGCATCCAGTTAGCCTCAAAGTCCTATTAAATCAATTTCCTAAGTATCTCGGATCCACCTCCTTCTATCTAATATCACTGTTCCATGGTGTTGATAATGAGGATGGGGAAAAAGAAAAACTCAAGATGATAAACTGTTCTTTTAAAAATTTTATGTTATGTTGTAAGCATAAGATTGGTTTGTGTGTATGTCACTAGTACAGGAAGATAAAGAAATTGGAAATCGCCGTTCTTTCTTTCTTAGTCTAGGATTTATTTACACTGTGTCTCCCTGCACCCCTCACCCAGTATACACAATTGTTTCACTTCGACCCTGAGGGAGAGGAAATCAGATTGGTAAATGTCTAGATGTGGAACTCAGTTGCAGTGCAAGTCAATAAGGGAAACCTAAGATATGGATGATGCAATGAAGAAAATATTCTATAGGCTTTGTTTGTTTGTTTTGATTAGCTTATAGTTGTCTGAAGACATAAAAACCTCATGGAGCCTTGGGTTAGTCCAGAAGATCTGCTTCCATCCAGTATCGATATGAAAAGATCTTGCAGGGGTGGGAGTGTTAAAATGATGTCTTGGCCCACGAGGTCCATGCACAATTAAGGGGGGGAGGCTCATTAGCTAGTAGGGTATTCCCCTGGAGGCAGTTGTGAGCTGAAGCACACCTGACCCACCCTAGACCCTATCTTACCCTGGCTGCTATTGAAAACCAGATCTCAGACTAGCAGTCTACTTCCCTCATCTTTTTCTTATGATCTATAGTTCTTGAAAGATAGAAACAAGAAAAAGCATTCACTGAGTTGATTGAAGTCAGCTGTATTTGCAAACTGAAGAAGAGTGATAGAATCATAGTTGTTCAGTGCCCCAGCCATACCTCAACCTTTCAAGACTGTTGCTATCTCCAGGCAGTGAAGAAACAGTTTTTTCCTGGGCATTTTATGATCAGTATATGTAGTATATTTCTCTGGGAAAATTGAGATCTCTCTCTCTCTCTCTCACTCTCACTCTCACTCTCACTTACTTTCTCTTTGTGAGCATTCCTCTGGGATTATAACTACACAACCTGGTAGTCAGAGGGCTCTGTCACTGGGCAGTAGCTACAGAGCCAGATTGCAGCATCAGTTCTATTTGAGATTTGCCACATGATGATGAGGGGCAGTCCGTCTGCAGAAATAGCAAGGTTTGCTTCAGAGCCTTTTCTAGAATTTTCAGGAGCTATTTAACCTACTTTGTACCAACTGTCTATGGCTTTATGGTCTGAGAAGCAGATTATATAGCATTTTAGCATTCTAAATCCCAAATAAAATTCAACAAGTGCAGTTATACATAGACAAAAACAGTTTCAACTAAGAGAGGAATAAATGAATGCTTTGCTCCTCCAAATGTAGTCTTGATTAACCTCTCCTTTAATTATGGTTTAGAACGTCTAGACTTTCTAGTCCTTCTCTTAGACTTTCCTTCCTCACAAAAGATCAATCTCAGATGTCTTTCTTGTGTTCCTTTAAAAAAAAACACCTATCTGTCCCTTCCTCCCTCCAATTTCCAGTTCTTTCATGGGTAGAACTTTCAACAAGCCTGAAGGCTGACTGGAGAACTCTGACATCTCGTTACTCCGTGCTTCAGTGGCTGTTAAATTGATAGTTTCAGAGTGGATATCAAACTATCCACTCTATCAATGTTTTTTAAAAAAGGGAAAAAGATTACAGTCTGTCTAAATCAATGTGACACCTCTCTGACATGTGTGTCTCGATCGCGTTCTCTCAACATATCCATTCCTTTTGACTGTCTCCATTTCTCAATGGCTATCTAAGTCAAATAGGGCTTGTCATTTCATGAAAATTGCTCCCCATCTTACTTAGGTTTCTCTTAATTTTCTGTCTTTCTGTATTTATCCCAGGGCCAAGGATTCCCCACAGGCCTTACTTCCAATCAACATGGGTTGGAATTTCACAAGGCAGACGGAATCTTGGTTTTTCTCCTCCGTAGAGTTTCTATTTGCGGCACATGCATTTCCTTCTCTGCTGAATTCCCAGCAACAGTTCTCAGGGAGGGTTTCTGCTGCTCTGAGCCTGTTTGGATTTTTCTTTCATTCTCTCTTCACATATTGAACTCATTCTGTCTTGAAAGGTTCTCAGTCTCCACTGGCCGGGGGAAGGTGAAACATATCACAAGTTGGCAGAGTTGCAGTGCGCTGTGCTTTGAACTTGTAAAATTCTTTTTAAAAGTCTAAATCTTTAAAGGAAAGAAAAGAGGCTTCTGGTACATTGAGACAATGTGAGAACAGAAATGACCTGAGTTTAAAGATAAGGGTTAATGCTGTGATGTCAGTTCTTGGGCATAACTTCCCGGGAACCTTTAGCTTTGCCAAAGCTCTCTGATTTTAAATGTCTTTCGAGGTAATCTTTTTGTGTCTGAAAAAATAAGAAAATAGAGCAGGATTTCTGACTGTTTTAGTAATTTATCCTAAAACATACAAACATGGTATTTTGTTGTATTCACAGGAGCCTCTCTGCAGAGATAAAATTCAGCATCATGAAGCCACTGTTACTACTGCCCTTCCAATCTGACAAACTAGTTAGAAAAATGAAGTGCAATGAAGATGTTCACCATCTTCCCTCTCAATTAATCAGTCCCTGTTAAGAGGCATGGACTGTTAGCACATGCAGTAATTACTTCACACATATTCCTCATCCAGCTATGATTATAGGATCACATACTGAGGGCTTGTGATTTAGCTCAACAACCAGGGAATATAAATGCTGGCCTGATAAAGATTCACAGTGTGCCTGGGCAAAAACTCTCTGGCTTAATGTCATCATCTAAAAAATAAGTATAAAAATAATGTCATAGTAAGCATGGAAAGCAACAGAACTTAAAAAAAATGTTTTTTAATGTTTATTTATTTTTGAGCGAGACAGAGCACAAGTGGGGGAGGGGCAGACAGATAGGGAGACACAGAATCTGAAGCAGGGACCAGGCTCTGAGCTGTCAGCACAGAGCCTGATGTGTGGGGCTTGAACTCATGAACCACGAGATCATGATCTGAGCTGAAGTAGGATGCTTAACTGCCTGAACCACCCAGGTGTCCCTGCAATAGAACTTTCTAAAAAGCACATTACGTATACTCTGAGTTGGTTCTAAACATATGTATGAAGTAGAGTTTCTTTTTCTTTTTTCCTATCACTACTCCTTAGCATCTGTGCTCATAGGCCTATTCCTACACCACCCCCCTGGCTCCCCCAGCCATCTACTCTGTCAGTGTACTCATCTGGGTTATGTATTAGAGAAAATATCTGATTATATTTCACTGGAGTTGGGTTTCTTAGCCTGGGGTTTATGAGGCCCTAAAAATTCTACACAAGATTCTGTGTTTGGGGATCTATGTGCCTTATTCTGTAGAAAGGATCTACAGCTTTCATCTGATTCTCAAAAGCATTCTAGGATTCCCAAATGATTAAAATCACTGCAAAAATATTTTCCATTAGAAGGGCTTGCTAATTTGGTCATGCATGCTTAATTGAGGTATTTCAGGAAGTTCAAAGAAGGTAGTTTGAGCAGTAAGGTGAAGTGGGGGCAGGTTTCCACTCTTCTATTAGCTCTATCACAATTCTGTATGCTCACTGTTCTTTAGAATCTTCAACTTGTTCCATTTAGAACTCTTTACTTTTAGCGATTTTGTTTGGTACATGCCTGGAGAAAAATGTACTTAGTTCTTGCATGCTGAGTCTGCCCCTCACATGCTCAGGGGTGTGTATTGTGGGTCTGGGGATATTGTTGTTCTGCTATAGATTTCAAGTTATTTAGGAGATGGAGGGTTGGGGAGAGGCAAAAATCAATTTTTATTCCATTTGTTTGTTAATTTGAGGAAAAGGCATTTTCCCTGAACTACCCAAATGGCTAATGAATCAGTATTTATCATTTGAATAAATGAAAGAAAAAGAGAAATGACCTAGGTTTATATTTTGTAGGGTTTAAAGTCAGCAAGTCAATATAATTTGCCTGAGAATCAACTTTTTAAAACTTTGCCCTTAGTTTGATGTAAAGGATGGACACAAATTAAGGTCCAGAGGGAGGACTATTGATATTGCTACACAAACACAAGCATGGGGAGATTTAATGGGCTGATATTTAGAATAGCTTCTTGCATGGCAACTCCTAAGATAGAATATACTTTTTTAAAAAGCATATCTTGGTCTCGTACCTAATCATTTGAAGAAGACCCCTCTCCCAGATCTTTGTGAAGACTTTGGAAGGAATCACTATTGCCTCAGGAAAAGGAAATAGTCAGGTCTGGCTTTTAATAGAGAAGGGCTGCCTTCCAATACACAATTCCTCCTTACCTGTCTCAAATCTGCTTGGGTAGTTTTTCAAGGAGTTTGTCCTCGGGCAAATTAATCTGAAGCAAAATGAACTGGGGGAGGATTGAAGTTTGAATCAAAGATATGAAATAATTTTCCCCTGAGTTAATTAGCACACTTATTTTAGGAAAAGTAAACTGTATCAAGAACATTGCTTCTCAATCATCAGCTTATAACTCATACCTGGTGACATGAATTCTCCTCCAAATAATGACTGCTTGTCAGAGAGACAGCCTTCCCTTACCTGGCTTTTGCACAGACTCTTAGTTTATAGACAGGTCTCACAAAAGCTTTTGCTGTGTGATTTATTTTCTTTAAAAAAAACAAAAACAAAAACAAAAAACTTGTCTCTTCGTAACTGACCGAAAAGAGGGAATTTGGGAGAGATGGAGAATTCTGTCATATGCTTTATAGACATTCCAGACAAGCCTGGGACAACAGCCCATTTAAATAACCACTCTATGGATCCTTCAAACTGAGCTGAGACATGTGTCAGCAACCTCTATCCATTTCAAAACCAAGCTCTCACATAAAGAGCAGGGTAAAGAAGGGTCTGCAGGCAGTTCATACCTGGGAACTTCTCTGAAATGAGGATGCTAGAGAGAGTTGAATGGAGCAGGCTGTGACAGAGGAGTTGATTTTTATCTCTGCTGTTACACAGAAGCATATGGTTTCCGCCCACAGGAAAAATCTGCTTCTCTTCTGGCTGCCACACTAATGCATGCATGAAGGGGAAAGACTTTGCTATCAAATGCATCTCTAGGGTTGGCATCTGTGATTAAGGCTTTCTGCTTGCCCTACATCCCTCCTCCAGGAGGTTTAAAGAAACTGCCAAAAGTTGTGCCTGCTTTGCTCAGATGGTGAGAAGTTGGGTGCTTGTTGTTAGCAGTTTATAACATATCTACTGGTTGGGTCAGTGTCCTAGCTCCATGCATTCTTTAATTCTGCTTTTCAGCTAATGAAATAATTAGAGGACAGGTTTAGAAATTGGAGTGTAATAGAGCAGTCTTTTATGGCCAACACTGGTGGCAGACTGTCTAATTAGGTTGACCATGAATAGGGGAATTCTTGGCTTCAGGTGTTACTTTCTAGGAGCTAGATGTAAATTCTATCTCCTCTATTTTACAGACAGGAAACACAGAGGCTGTGTTATCAGAACACAAAGCTGAGAGGACATAAGATAGCTCAGTAGTGCGGTTGGTGGTGGGAATTAATAGCACACCAGTAGAAGAAAATATAATGGAGCCTTTAAGGTAATGGAAGGAGGACTCTTTTCATCAGGGCTCGGGATAGAATTTGCTCTCTTCCTTCCAAAAGCCAGAAAGGTTCATTTAGGACCTCTTTTCACTACACAGACACAAGAGAGGATTTGGCATTTGTAGCAGTCACATTTCATATTGAACTTTGAGGGCAAGAGTCACGTGCCCTGACTTCCTAACATTTGCACAAATCCCTTCATTAACATAACACAAATAGTTAAAGTTTTAGTAATACAGTTGATTTAAACTTGGTGTCTTAATGTCAGATATTGGAACAATTGTCCAGAGAGACCAAGTGTCCTCTGCTACCATCCACGCCAATACAAGGAAGAGACCTGTCACCTGGATGACATGGGGTACCTGTGAGCTTTGGATGTGGAAGGCAATGAGGCGGTCATGCAGCACTGCAAACAAAAAAGACTGTAGGTGGCTCTCATTTGGGAACTGGAAACCTGCTGGAAAGAGAGGGGAACACTTTCACTCTTGTAATTTTTTTTAAGTTTATTTATTTATTTTGAGAGAGAGCGCAAATGGGGGAGGGACAGGGTGAGAAGGAGAGAAAGAATCCCAAGCAGGCTCCGCACTGCCAGCACAGAGCCCCACGAGGGGCTCGGACCCACAAAGAAGTTAGATCATGACCTGAACTGAAACTGAGTCAGACTCTTAACTGACTGAGCCACCCAGGTGCCCTTGCCAACCCCCCACCTTCCCCCCTCCTCCCACACCCTTGGTCCTGTAATTCTTTACTTGACTAGAGACTTTACCACCACCCTACTGAGGAAGGCACACAGATGGCCCTGGGAATTACACTGTAGTTAGATTCGTAAGAAGTTGTGGTTTGCTTTTGCACAGGTTAATTGGTAAACTCTATATGGTTCATTTCAGAGTTTTCTCAGTTCGTCTTTTTTTTTTTTTTTTTTTTTTCTTTTTTTGGCTGCCTTTATAAGTTTTCAAGTCGACAATTTGGTTGCTAAGGAGAAGCTTCTGTACGACTTGGATGCCACACTGACATTCAAGTTAACAACTTGTAGGGTGGACCAGGTGAGTCACATCCCATACAGCTAAGAGCCAGAATGAAGCCTGAAATTATGATCATGTGATATGAAGTAAAGTGCAAAATCAGCATTTATTCTGTTGCTGGAATTTTTCAGAGTCAGATTCTAAATATTCTTTCTGTCCCTGTCAGGAGCAACCTTCCAACAGTTCTGTCTCAAATCTTGCCCCATTACGGCCTCAATGGTCCTGCTAATTCCCTCACATGGCATAAAAGGCTCCTCTTGATCTGGCTCCTGCTGTCATTTCCAGCCACATCTCCCTCAGGTCTGTAACCCTGGCACTCTCTGGCCCATCAATCCTGAAGTACTTGGAGTTTTCCCAACATGCCCTGCTGTGACTTGTCCCTTTGCAGATGCTTGTCTCACTGCCTGGAATCCTTCCCCCTTTCCTGTTGGCCACTTGGCAAGCGCCGACCTGATCTTAAAGCCACAGCTTAAGCATTCTCTTTCTGGGATCTTCTAAGCACATGTGGCTGCTCAGTGTATGAATGAACAAGTAAATGAGCAAATAAATGAATGAGAGTAAGTGAATGGTCTTGCCCTTTACTTAGATTCCTCAGAATTAACAAAGACAGTGCTGCCTGGATCAGCATTATGATAAATTTGTAATTTTTAGCCAAATGCTTTAAAGGTTGGAGGAAACTTGGCACTTCACTAGGCCAACTTTGACAAACTGCTTTTGTCATTCTGCTTCAGAATGACTTTAAGATTGATTTCTTCATCCTCTCTAATATCACTATCAGCATCTAACATCTAACCTTTACAAAATAAAAAATGATGAAAACGAAATCATCCAGCATGGAGAGCTCACCGGAAGACAAATGGACTGTGTGCAATATGGTTGGTTGCGTGGATGGCATCTCTCAGTAGTTAAGTATTTGTGTTCGCGAATAAGCTCCAAAATCTCTGAAGACTAGATCTTGAAAGGTGAAGTCAAAGGAACTGTTTTTTATTTCCTATGTGAAGATGATATCCTCCAGTCATTTCCTTCTCTGCCCCCTCCCCCAACACCCCCCCCCCCCGCCCTGCCTTAGAGATGTTCAGTTAGTGAAGCTTTAGCCTTTGAACTGTAGAGGTTCATGTGTCACACAGCAGTCAAGCCCTAGGGTTTGAAGAAAATCATCAAGGGGAGGGAGAAGGTGAGTCCATCTGTGATGAGGAAGAAGCACGAAGAGTGTGCAGTGCATACCTGGGGATGTATCTTTGTCCTCTTCCTCTTATCCTTTAGTGCAATGCGCCCAGGATAGATTACAGTGTTTGTTTACAAGGATGTCTTACACGGCCAAATTGTGATCTTTACTCCTTAGGTGGCATTTTGTGCCTTTGGGGTTATCTGTGGAAAGTTAAGTCCTCAGTTACTGTTCTTACCTAACGCAGCATATTCTCTGGTGAGAGTGGGATCAAGGGGTTGTCTTTAGAATTTAGAATATTTGTTACAAACTAATTTTGATGTAGCCCAAACAAAACACATGTGAAGGGGGTGTGAATAACCACAGTCTCCGTTCACAGTGTTCCGGAATACGTGTACTATCCCACCCTGTTAGGGATTTGAGCTCTACGCCCTTCTCTTAGGGCAATGGGATGTTATGAGCTGGTGGTTCTTTGCTCAGGGTGAGTGAGACGGAATGAGTCCTATCCAGGGCACACAGAAGCATCTCTACTGCTGGGCAGTTCCAAACTGGTAGCAGGCTGCTCATGAGGGTCCACCCTTAGCAATCAGTACTGGAAAGAGCCTCTGGCCTCTGGGCCTTGATGAGGGATGGTGCTCCCTGTGGTGAAGAGTGGGCCATCAAACTATCTCTTGTTCTGGCCTACATGGCTCCTCAGATCTTGCCCCTTCCTCAAGAACCGCAAACCTTTTATTTTTTACCTCCAATCCAGCTGAAATATTCCTCCAGTTTTGATACCTGATATAATTTCTCCACTGGGTTTAGGCTCTGGAAAACAAACCATAAAGAATTCTTTCCTTCTGACGATATCCCTCCCCTGAGGCAGATGACACAGAATTAAATAGCTGTTTTAATAGGCAAGTTGGTGGGAGAGGAGATAATTTATTAATATTCCACAAAATTGGGAATTGAATTCTGATATAAATGTACACCATAATGTATAAGTATCTATATGTACTGTCAGAGAGTCAAGGATAAGTAGTTTGAGCTTACATTTTGTTTTAGGTGATAGGCACCTGTTTCTTTAATTCATTGAGAGATATTGATGTATTTTCCTTAAATAGAAGAAAATATCTGATTTTCATTTTTTATATGGTTCTCCCATGTTTCAGTTTCATGTTATAGGTAGGCAATGCCAGAGCAGAGATGTGCTCCTGGTCTCCAACATTACATTCTCTATGCAGAAGATTTCCCTTAACATTTCTAAGGCAATTTTAATTGGTAGCCCTAAACAGACCTAGTTTTGAAGAGACCAGGCATTTGAATCCCAGAGATTTATCTGTCTGAGAAGCTCTGGCATCCTTTAGTCACTGAGAACATGTGTGTTGAGTAAGAAAGAGAGATTTTCTGTGTGATGAGATTTTCTGTATATTTTCTGCAGAGGGAAAATATATAGTTCCTTGGAAGAGAAAAATCCATGAATACATTTAACAAATGTGCATTCCCCACCTGTGAAATCAATCATGCTATTTAGTAAACTACCACCAAATACATCTCAATATGGTAAAATATGAAAACTAATGACTATTCATAAAAATTGAAAGAAAAATATTTTGAGCAAAAGATCTATAAAGAAAAGATTTCACTTTAATAAATGGGATTTGGTGGATGAGTTATGCTCTTATGCACTTTCTTGCATTTATAAAATAATAGGCTTATGAATCTTCTTTTGCCTGACAGGGTCAAGTAGCATACGGATTTCCTTTCCTCTTTATTTCAACTATTTAGACACAGCAATAGAGGTTCACTTGAACTATTCTGGTTGCTCTGATGGAGAGTTATAGCTCATGCCCGGTGGAAACATGAGAATCATAATACCCTTAACAACAGCATTCCAGAATTTGTCCCAAATGAATCTTCAAGATACTCTCCCTTAGGAGACTGGAATATACTTTGAGTTGAGGTTATTTATTTATTTATTTATTTTTCACAAGGCTGTGTGGTTGATTTTAAACTATGCCATTTAAATTCTAGTTGCTTTTTAAAAGGCCATCTTCAGTAACATAATAAAAATCTTCACCACTCAAAAGTTGCTGGCTAAAACAAATTCTTCAAATTCCTTTGTTTTAATCTATAAATTGAAAAGGAAGAAAGGATTTTTCTCTAGAAAAGATTATCCCAGTGGTTATTTAAAACTAGACTGATAATGTGATATGAGAATTATAATGATTCAGAAGAGAGTCAAACATTTGCAATTGCAGCATATTGAGAAATCCAATCACATCATTAATTGCTGCATACAATTGCTAAGTAGAGGAGGATTATTATTATTGTTTTTGATGAAGTACCTTTAGTTATTAATATTCACTTCCTCTTAGCCACATACCTGGAGAGTAGGTACAGCATCAGAAGCTATTCTGCTGATCCTGCAGGGAATGTATAATGTTGCAATACTATAGTATTGATTTCTTTTTAAGATTCCATGAGTAACGGTGTAGTGTTTTGTTTCGTTTTGTTTTTTAAGATAGAAAAAATGCAAATGTTGAGTTCTCCTGCGGCATGTAAACAAACACCTTTCCCCCAACTCTGCCGTGGCCTTTGCTCCCTTGTTTAAATCAAATCTATTCTTGTCTTTTTGACATATTTCCTTGAGCTCATCATTTTATTTTCATCTGTCCTCGTTTGGATACTGCTGTGTTCCTTATCAGCTTTAGGCCTCCCCACAGCCGTTTTTGTTTGCACCTGTGAAAAACAGTATTCCTCTTCTCCAATTTTCCTGAAAAGGAACCAGTGTCACGAGTATACGACACCCATACCTTGGACTCTGCACTCTATTTTATCATTCCCCAAATGCTCTCTTTGAGCCCAACCCTTTCGTAGGTGTGTCTGGAACCTCTAACTCATTGTCCCTGAATTCTGCCTGAGTTCTTACTGGGAATCACTTAGGGAAGTGATTGTGGATAGCGTACCTATTCCACATCTGGATGTGTGTCATCTGGATTTCTGTGCTAGGAAAGTTTAGACCTTGAGATTGTGTTTCTCTTCAAAATTTGATTGCGTTTTTCTGTTCCTAGAAATTTTTGTAGGGCATAGGAAAGAGGTATAATGGCTATGAAGTAAGAGTTTTATTTTGAGCCAGTAGTGGCTTTAAAAACCAAAAAGTATCTGCTATTTTTAAGTTGAGAAAGTCTCCACATGTATTTATATGATATGGCTCATTCAATGAATATGATATTAGCGCTAAGTATCTTGCTATCAGTCTGATCCACAGTTATATAAGACATTAAATCTTAGGTAAAATAAATATTCCAATATACTGGATCTGAGGACTATTTCTTTCTTAATATCAGAATCCTCCAAGTGTGCTTTCTGTCAGAACTTGTAGGGCCTTTTGGGATCCTCTTTTTCTTCTTTCCAGTCCCACTTAAGTGCATAAAATCTATATAAGTAATCATCCAATACCATTTCCTTTTTTTTTTTTTTTTGCTAAAATGAACATGATAAATGATAGTAATTGCTAATGGTTTTATAACAATTCATAGCTTTGGCTGGATTTAGCAAGTTACAAAATGCATCTGCCTACCCTGACTCCTTTCATTTATTTCTTGGGAGACAGTGATCAGGAATGGTTTCATAGCAGGCTGATAAATCTTGGTGCCTGCTTACAAGTGTCAAGTCATGGGTCCTTCCTAGGCACCATGCCATTTGTGTTAAAGTTCGTTATACTAAAAAGTAAGAGCTGCTAAAAGTAAGGATTGAATTCTTCACTAATACCTACTTAAAGTAAATTAGTTATAGAATTAGTTTTAAAATAGATTATTTGGTGCCTCAGGCTTTAATTAAGTGAGTTGAAGGGCCCTGTTCAACAGCAGTGAAATAAAATGTAAGCAGTGGTATGTGAGCTTGTATGAAGGGAGATATGGCCTCCATCACAGGTGGAGCATCTGGCCCGGCAAATCACATTCCGCGGCGGTCACGTCACTGTAAGTAAGCGGTACTCTTTAAAACGATTCCATGAATTTTAATAATACTTCTTATGACTACTTTTAAGTGGACACATGTTAGAACTTCCAATTAAGCTTTTAAAATGAAGTAGAGAACTAAAGGTTGAAAGTTCGTATCTGCCACAGCCTTTTCATAGTGGGTGTTTTGGGGATACTTTTTAGTTTTATGAACTGCAAATGCAGTTGCCCATTTTCTCTGTTTCAGTTTGTTTCTTGCCATTCGTCTTTCCCAGTGCTTTTCACTGCTGTGACAGGTTGTTTCCCCCTCATTTTCATGTTTTAATGCCTTTTTCTTAATTGAGTATAGATCTGGAAAGTGATCATCTGTGTGAAGATTAATGGGAGACTTATTCTTAGAGACACACAGAGCTTCAGGCCTGGGCTTTGAAACTTCATGCTGTTGCCCTCAGACACTGCCAAGGAATCTGCCATCATGAGAATGAACGAACTTGTGCTGTGATAATGAAGCTACTTGATTTTAAGCTTCTTCAGGGTGAGGATTACTTCTTGTTCTGAGCAGACATCCCTAATATATGTAAACCTTGATGTGATGCCACACTGGTGGTGCAGAATGAATGAGTCAGTTCTTGCTTCCAACATTTTTCTTTGCTGTTTCCTGTCTTGGAGGGGTTATTAATGAGCCAATGATTGACATCAAGGTTTTTGAACCCCCCAAACCTTTCTCTATACTGGCTAACTTACATCAGATCGAAGGTCTTTAAACATCCCTGGTTTAAGCTTCCCAGTTATTAGAAGAGATACTGATTTTTATAGTGGTTTACTCTTGAACGTCTAGGACAGATGGAGAAGTGAATGGAAATATGCTAAGTTTGAGATGGAGTGGTCTGGTTCATCAACATGGATGAATATTGTGGTTTGATCTCCTAGATTTTTGAGATTACAGAGACTCCTGGGCTTAAAGAATTTCAAGTTATTTCCAAGGGGCACCCAAATAGACCCAAGTCATTCAGTATCTTAGGGTCCAAATATCCTGATAAATGTCTAAATAAAATAATTGGAGTTGTTGTTCCACATATAGCTGCAGGGGACATAATGCTATTAAAAACAAACAAACAAACAAACAAACAAACAAACAAACATCTAAGGACTTTTTGGTTAGTCAGACCGGGGAGACCGGGAAGGAAGGTCAATTACATTCTTGTGGTGGCTACTTCTCATTCCATGCTCCACTTCCAGCTTCAAATCATAACCCTTCTTCATCTTATATTTTCTGCTGCTGAAGCTGTTGGTCCCTTTTCACATAGCTCCACTTAAGGGTGACCCCAATTTTTTCTCATCCCTCAAGGCAGGATAATACAAGGTTGGCATTTGAAGAGACTTCTTCTGAAGGCTTGTTTAACTGAAAATATGGCTTATCTAAAATAGTCAATGCTACTCAATCTATTGGAAAGAACATGAACTTGGAGACCCACATAGAGAGTGTGAATCCTGGCCCCACCTCTTCCTGGATGTGACCCACGGGGGAAGTTATATCTTTCAAGTCTCAGTTTGCTGTTCTTTAAAATGAAAACACAGGGCGCCTGGGTGGCTCAGTTGGTTAAGCGTCCAACTTCAGCTCAAGTCATGATCTCGTGGTTGACGAGTTTGAACCCCATGTCAGGTTCTGTGCTGACAGCTCAGAGCCTGACGCCTGCTTCAGATTCTGTGCCTTCCTCTCTCTCTGCCCCTCCCTTCTCACACTTTGTGTCTCTCTGTCTCAAAAATAAATAAACATTAAACAAATTTTTAAATGAGAACACAGATACCTCATAAAGTTATTAGGGATAAGTAAGATAATGTAGGTAAATTCCTTGGCATATAGGACCCATCTGATAAATGTTTCTTGATACCTTTGAAAGTTTAGAGTTCAGACTCCCTTCTTTAACCTGGAAAGAAGTTTTGTCTTTGTTCTTGAGGGGTGTGCCTTTGTGTGCCTATGCTTGCGTGTATTGCATGTAGCTGGGGTAAAGGTGGGAGAAGGCAGAAAATAGCTGTGCTCAGTTTAAATAGTTTAATTTGAAACCCTTGAAATTCTTATTAAGTACTTGGTTACATATTAGTTTGTGACTATTCTATTTATGCATGGACTTCTCTTGCCTGATGGATTCCTTGTGGGTGACTCTGTGTCAAAGCCTCCTAATGTGGCTATAGATGCTTAGCATATCTTTTTCAACTTGGTTGGAAGCTGCTTATTCAGACATTGATAAACATTAAAGAATTTCATTTTTCTGAACAGGTCATGAAGCCCTATTATAGCCCTCTTCTGAGAATAGTAGCTACAAAGGTTCTTTCCTGCAGAGTGGCTATGGCTCCAACCACATAGTTTTAGAGTATTAACCCTACTATGACAGTGACAGCTGATTGCCCCCTGGGTCTGAGCACTGTTGAAGGCAGCCACATAGGAACCGGCTATCTCAGATGTCTGCTTCTAAGGGGGTTTTGCATGAACTCTGCCTTAAGAGACATTCCATTATAAGATGGTGGAAATCTACGCCTTTCCAAATTTCTCTAAGCCTTAGTCTTCTTATCTCTAAAATAAGCATGTTACCTATCTCATGGCATGTTTTAAGGATTAGGGGAATAAGTTATTTCAGGATAAAGCTGAACATAGTACTGGCTCATGATATATATTTGATAATATTAATGAGGTAGATGACATTATTGGCCTCAATTCGTTATTCCTCCTGTGTCCACACCCTGCCTTGACCCCAAACTGGGGTTATTGTACAGTCCACCCCTTAAATTGAGATTGGCCACATGACTCACATTGAGTGAAATTGACTATGAATTAGTTCTAAGCCTAAGTGTTGAAAGTCTTGTCTTTTTCTACCTTGTCTCTTGATCACTGCCATGGAAAAACTATGTGCCAGCTAACCTCCTTTTCAAGGAGGGTAAGAGACACAGGAGCAGAGCTGCCCTAGACCCATGATGAGAAGTGGGCCACCCCAGCTTTTGCAGCCTAAAGCAGAGCTGCCCAGACAACCCAGCCTAGATCAGTTGAACTTTAGCCAATGTGCAGATATATGGGTGATAGTAAATTATCATCATCTAGGCACCAAGGGTTGGGAGGTTTGTTATGCAGCAATGGCTAACCAGTGAAGTTAGCTAGTATTATAACTATTCTTTTTTAGGAAACACCAGGGCTATTAAGCAAACAAAGAGCAAACCATGACCTTGAGCCAGCTGATTGTTGTGAATGATGTTGAGCCTCCATCCGCAGGTCTCTTGCAGGCAGAAACCCTGGGACTCCTAATGCCCCCACAGCAGACAAGGCAGTTTCCCAGACTGCTTCCCTCTTTCCAGTATTCCTGCAATCATCTCTCAACATTGTGGGTGTCACTGTCTTGTGATTTCAAGGATCTGGACTAATATACTCATGAAAAATAGCAAAAGGAAGTTAAAATACTTACAGGTTAATTTGCATCCTGTTTCTTTTTTAGTATTTCTTCTAAATTACAATTCTGCTATGGTGGATGCGTTTGGCCTGAGCATAGAGGCATTCCGTTCTTGAGACCTTTTTAGCACATAGTTGAGTTTCTTTGTGCTCCTGCTTCTCTAACTACATTGGCCTAATAATACTTGCTATCACCCAACTTCCTCTCAGGGAGTTGGAGGGGATTAATGAGACAGTGTTTGCAAGGCACTCCAAGTCTCTCTCTGGAAAAGACACAGTAGTCATATAAATGTGGATATCTGGAGTTGGCACTCATTTGTCCCTGTGTATCCATTTTAGATAGTTTGGTATCTTTGAGGCAATAATTTGGAAGGCACAACCTCATGCCCTTCTCTTAGTAATGCACAGCATTTTGCTTGGAGCCGAGATATTTTTTCCACCCTTTTGGCCTTGCCGAGCTTTTTAACGATCACTTCCATGCTGCCTGTCTCTAATCTGCTGAGAGATGCTGTCGGTACAAACTGTACTGTGAGACTGTGAGAAAATTACACCCCAGCCCACATGGAAGCCCTGCTTTTGGTTCCAGGATGTCTGTTGGGACCGCTGTTAAGAATATGTGTCTAAAGAAGGAGCTCATTCTAATTCTTGGTGCACAGGTGAGTTAATAAGTGTGTGCATTGAGACCAAGAGCTGATGTATCAAAGATGTGGCTCTCTATCACCTCAGGGGTGTTCTTAATAGTGGTGCCGATTTTTTTTCCCCTTTCATTTTCGTCAAAGTGTATCAAGGGCTGTCATTGCTTCTCAAAGAAAGCACTTATTAATATGTATAAGGTACGACTGACTGTTGCTTTCTAAGAATTAACTTTACTCACAATCATTACATCTAACCATAATGCATATGAAGAAAAAAGGTAAAACACACACACACACACACACACACACACACACACACACACAAAACCTAAACAATAAAAGAGCACCATAGCTCTTAACTTTCACAAAACAGAAAATGTCATATATTAATGCAAAATAAAACCCAGTCCCTTGCTTCTTATGTTCCTCTCTGAGGTTGTAGCATTTGCTAGGAAATGATATTTCCTTTTGTTTCTGAGTCCAAATGTGCTTTATTTTTTAATTTATTTTGAGTATATATCAGTAGTTAAATAATGGTATATGAACAATAGAGCTCCATGTCCTTGCCTTGATTTGCCTTTTTTAAAAATTGAAGTATAATTGACATATAACATTATATTCATTTCAGGTGTACGACAGAATGATTTGATATTTGTATATATTGTGAAATGATCACCACAGTAAGTCTAGTTCCCATCTGTCACTATGCAAAGTGACAATTTTTTTTCTTGTATTGAGAGTTTTCAATATTTATTCTCAGCACCTTCCAATGTAATATTATTGACTATAGTCTCTAAGATGTATATTATATCCATGACTTATTTATTTTATAACTAAAAGTTTGTAAGTTTTGACTCTCTTCACCCATTCTGCTTGCCCCACAACCCTCTGCCCCTCTGGCAACCAAGACTCTCTTCTCTGTATCTATGAGTTTTGTTTTTTTTGTTCATTTGTGTTTTAGATTCCATGTGTAAGAGACTTCATATTTGAAGTATTTGTCTTTCTCTTTCTGGCTTATTTCAATTAGGGTAATACCCTCGAGGTCTATCCATGTTGTCTTTAATGGCAAGATTTCATTCCTTTTTATGGCTGAATAGTATTCCATTGTATATGTATTACCACATCTTTATCCATTCATCCATCAATGGTCACTTAGGTTTTTTTCCATATCTTGGCTATTGCAAATAATGTTGCAATGAACATAGGTATGCACATACCTTTTCAAATTACTGTTTTCATTTTCTTCAGGTAAATACTCAGAATGGAATTGCCAGATCATATTCTATTTTTTAATTTTTTCAGGAAACTCCATATTGTTTACTGTAGTGGTTGCACCAATTTATATTACATTACATTTACATCATAACAATTCATGAGGATTCCCTTATATCCACATCCTCACCAACACATGTTAATTCTTGGCCTTTTGATAATAGCCATTCTACTAGGAGTGAGGTGATACCTCACTGGTTTTGATTTGCATTTCCCTGATGATTAGTAGTGTTGGGTGTCTATTCATGTGCCATTGGTCATTTGTATGTCTTCTTTGGAAAAATGTCTAATCAGGTCCTCTAATCAGTTTTTAATCAGAATTTGTTGTTATTGAGCTGTAAGAGTTCTGTTATACTTTGGATATTAACCAATTGTTGGATATATTATTTGCAAATATCTTCTCCCACTTAGAAGTTTCCTTTTTCCTTTTGTTGATGGATTTTCTCACTTTGCAAAGTTTTTTAGTTTTATGTAGTCCTGTTCATTTATTTTAGTTTTTGTTGCCCCTGCCTTTGAAGTCAGACCTAAAAGATCATTGCCAAGACCCATGTCAAGGAGCTTACTGCCTGTGTTTTCCCCTAGGAGTTTTATGGTTTCAGGTATTATAGTCAAGTCTTTAATCCATTTTGAGTTCAATTTGGTGTATGGTGTAAGTCCAATTTCATTCTTTTGCCTGTGGCTGTCCAGTTTTACCCACATCATTTTATTGAAGTGACTGTCCTTTCCCCATTGTATATTCTTGCCTCCTTTGTCATATATTAACTGACCATAAGCATAAATTTCTTTCTGGGTTCTCTATTCTGTTCCATTGGCCTATGTGATTTGTTTTTATGCCCAAACCATACTGTTTTGATTACTATTGCTTTGCAGTATAGTTTGAAATCAGGGAGCATGATGCCTTTAGCTTTGTTCTTCTTTCTCAAGATTGCTTGAGACCTCAAGATTCGAGATCTTTTGTGGTTCCATAAAAATTCTTTGTTTTAGTTCTGTGAAAAATGTCACTGTAGTTTGGATAGGGATCACATTTAATCTATAGATTGCTTGGGTAGTATGGATGTTTTAACAATATTAAGTGAGTTCCTTTCCCCATGTTTTGTAGAGGACAGATTCAGACCTCTATTTCTTTTTATTCCTATTCAAGGCACATGAGGCAATTCATGGGTTACAGGCATTTGTCATCTTTCCAGCCTCTCCTTTTCCTCCCTGGTTGGTGGGAAGATTCCCCCCCCCCCTTTCATCTGCTTTTCTGTGTCAGCAGCTATGAGGCCTGTTCTTCCAGAGGAGGTGCGATCTAACACTGCCAATTTCATCAGTTTACTAAATGGTCATTCAGGAGAAGGCTTGGCAGGCTCCTTGGCCAGTAAGTCTTCACTGACACTGAGTGGATTTCAGAAGCAAATCTCTGTTTGGTGGTGCCAAGTAACCATCTGTTTTAGGAGACTCCTCTGTTCTTTTCCTTTCTGCCCTAACAGGGGGGCCATTACTCTGGCTCTGGGCCCCTCCAGAGATGCAGTTCAGAGTGGAGTGGACTGGGGATGCTACTCCTTTCTGGAGTGATAACGAAAGCCTGGGTCATGCCTTGTGGGGATTTTGCCTTGCTCCAGGAGTCCCTGGGGTACCCTGGAAGCTCCAGAACTCAGGGCAACCTCTCTTCTGCTCTAGCTCTTTCCTCGCTTTTCCAGAAGTCACCGCACTGACCAAGGATGGCCTAGGATCTTGGCCTTACATGAGCTCTCCTATATGTGACACCAGGCTTTGAGAAGTGTCCAAATTGAAGCTAAAGCTCTGTCACTTGATCTGGTCTTGTTCCTTTTGAGACACTAGAGTAGTATATTAAGAATTTCTGAAGGTTAAGGGATGATGTGACAATGGCTGTATTGTGTTGGTCAAATGTCTATTGATGTGGTGAGATGGGCAGCTCCTTAGGTATTCCAACCATTTCAGTGATTAAATTGCCTTCATGATCCCTGCTTTTGTTCTCATGTGTGTGCCCCACTCCCAAAAACATATTTTGAGGCTTGGAGTGAAACCTGAGAAGCACAGTCATGTAATGTCTTCTCAACTTCAAAATAATGATGTCAAGTGATTACTTGGGATAGCTTCTCAGTGCCTGAAGAGCCATAAATTTGTCCATTTGTGGAATTGAGACCACCAGAGAATATGTCTGGTAGTTTGTAAATTCAACACTCCTATGATGATCAGTAATTCATTTATGACTTCTCCCCTTGCGCACACCACAGTAGAGAAACGATTACTCAATAGGAGAGATATTTAATATTCTTTGCTCTCAAGTGTCAATGGCATAGCATTGTCTGTCGCCTCCTGTTCCAGAACTTCTTCATTTAGTTGAAAGGGAAACCTACCTACCTACTACTGAGTACACAGTGGGATAGCTCCCCATGCCTGGGCCCTTGTCCCTGAATCAGTTGGAGAGAAATATTTCTTCTGATGGAAACTCCTTTGAAATAAATGGTGAAGGGACCCAAAGAGTAAGATTTTCTTTTCATGCTTTTTGGGAACTTTTTTTTGGTGTTTATTTCAAAGACTTAAGTGTACTTTGGGGGGCCCCTAATCATCATAAGCCCTGGGAATTTACTTCTCTGCAGCTGCTCCCCCTCCCCAAGCAGCCCTGCATGGAGCAAAATAATTGTCTGTTTCTGCAAGCGGCCTCCTGTGCAGATGGAGCCTGATTAGCATGTGCGCTTGCTGCAGTCCACTGCTCTAACCACATTTGGAAATCCAGCCACTGAGAGAAATGTGGGCTTGACATTCATTAACATTCTTTGGCTCCCTGGGAAATACACATAATAGGGTAAAATTGCCATTAAGGAGAGCAACACTTGAGGGAAATATCTACTCAATAAAGACAGAGATTCTTCTTATCAACAGCTGAGGAAAAATCCAGTTGCCAGAAAGGGTAAAAGAAACAGCCTCTTAATATGTGTGGAGATGACCAGAGTTCAGCAGGTCTGCAGCTCTAATGAGTCCCATCATCCTGCATTGGATCGCAACTGGCTTATTGGCATGCACGTGTTTCTCAGGCATATTTTGGTCTCAGCAGATCCCAGAAACTGTGTAATGATTTCTATCCCCAGGATTGTCTGTATTAACCTTAAGACGAGGCAAACATAGAAGGAGCAACTCTGAACATGGATGTGGAGCCCTTAGGTTAAAACTTTTTTCCCCCTAGGATGGGGAAATAATATTCTTGGGCTATTCTCCTTGCTTGGTAGTTGGGGTTCATACTAGTATATGATGAAGTAACCTATACTGTGGATAATTTCTACACTAGACCTAGATTCACTTATACATCCCTTGGGTGATTTGATTGGACTCTTTGGTCTCCATAGTCCTTTGAATTTGAATGATACTCTAATAACGCTAGAGGATTGTGTGTTGTATGTGCTGAAACTGATAAAAGGAGTAGTTATTAACATTTGGGAAGACTGTCCAAAGAGCAGCACTAAAGAGTGTTTAAACCAATCCAGGTTCCTGGATATTTTAAAATTCTCTTTGAAGAGACTTGAGATTATATCTGAGTTAATTCCTTACTACTGACTTGGACTCAGGTGTGGGTCCATGACACAACGCCTTAAAACCCATTTTTATTTTATCCTCACTTGACCAATGAAATGCTTCATTTGGTAGTTCTCACGGCTACTGTCCTTGATGATTGGCAGGAACGAACGAGACTCCTTGCTGAGTCCGTGTCTTGCATAAAATTATTGATGTATTGAATAAGTTATCTAAAGCAGCAGGTTTCTTAAATGTCTGGTTGAGCAGTTTTAAATTCCTTCCTGGGATATAACACCAATTTGTGCACATACTATTTTGATTCTTTTATCTCCAAATGGCCTTAATTTGATGTTAGGCATCTGCATTGCATTTCAATTTCACAGGAAGCAGCACCCTGTGCTCCTTATTAATAACAACAATACCCTGTATTTGCATAGCAGTTTATAATTTGCAGTACTTTTCACACATGTTCTCATACTTAATCCTCACAATGTGCCTGTGCAATAGGTGCTATTACCCTCATTTTTCTATAGATGAGGAAACTGAGGCTCAGGGAATAAATTTATTAAGTTTCACAGCAATTTTTTAGCAAAAACAGAATTTGAACCTGAAGCTACAAGCCCTTTGTGTAATACGGAGCTCTTTTTGTTAGAGAAGTTTTTTTTTTTGTTATAAATATTAATTTGTTGATGCAAAATCTAAGATACTGCCTTAAATATCTGCAGCTAGATCTGGCTGCAGTTAGCTGAATTTAACATGTTTGCTGAACATGCAAACATACTGAAGTAGTAAAAAGCCTTTTTTTGTCACAAACAGATGATGATTAAGAAGTGTGTCTTTAATGGGGCTGTAATGGTAGTACTCTTCAGAGACAGGAGGAGCTTGGTACTCTTCAAAGCTTACACTTGTATCACCGTCCCTTGAGATGTAGTGATGTATGGGGTGCATTTCCTTTTCTTCAGGTCCAATGACATGACTTGATTCTGGAGTGAAAAACAGTCATCGTTGCAATATTGTGTTAGTTTTATTGGATTTTACTTTTTAGGATCAACCTACAGACAAAATATTAAACATTAAATTATAGTTACAGAGCAAAATGCGACTGTTATAAACCTGGCAATACAAAAGTAATGGTCAAGCCGATAGGCGTCAGGAGGTGGGGATGGATGGTGGGAAGATATGGAGGGTGAGAGGAGGGCTCTAATTTCTTCATCTAATATAGTGGAAGGTTAAGATATATAGCTTAAAGTTGATGGAACAATATATACTATTTAAAGTTATACTATTTAAAGTTATAAAGTTAAGCTATACTATTTAAAGTTATAAAGTTAAGCAGTAGAAGAACTAAAAATAATATAACTAATAAAGCCTGATGGGGAAGGAAAGAGGAGAAAGTATAATTGAGCTGCTTTTCTCAGCTTTAATAGTATTGAGTCAAAAGTTAATGTCTATAATTAAGAAATCATGAAAGAGATGTTTAACATATTTATGATCACCAATGACTAAACTGGGACTCCAAAGGGTAGTAGAGCTCAGAGTGGGGAGTGGAGCAGAAAACTTTCTTTTCTTCATAACATGCTATACAATTTGATTGTTAAATAACGGTATGTATAACACTTAAAAAAAATTTAATCAGTGAGGACTTTGCTGGTGGGTTTCTGCCATAGACTGGTTAGTGTAGTTGTGTGAAAGTCATAGTGACTGTCTATGCTGACAGACGGACACGGCAGGCCAGACTTTCAATAGACTAATGAGTTATGACTGCAGCTCTACACAGACTGCACAGGCTGAGTCAACAGACTCAGTAGAGCCCTGGACCATCAGATGCTGGCCTGAGCCATGTCATAGCAACATGACATACCAACAGCCTGGAATAGATGCCAGTAGATCACTTACTAGTTGTGATTTTTACCAGTAAGTGACTATATTACTTGGGCAAGTTTGAGATCTCAGTCTTTTCCTCTATAAAAAGCAGGGGTTCAACTCTAGACTCCCTCCTAACTTTGACTTTTTGCTTTTCTGTAATTCTGTTTTTATTTTTATTTGTAAGATGTGCAAAGTTATAAATCTTTTGAACCTGATATCACCTTTGCTAGAAGATCTAAAAGCCTATTTTAGAATAACGTGTTCTCTCTAGGAAAGACCTTTGTGTTATCAAACAGCTATCAGTCATGGTTATATCTTGAACAGTGTTAATCAGACTCAAGAATGTGTTAGTTTATTGCTAATGGAGTTCTTAATTATATTACTGAAATGATTCAAAAGAGTTTGGGCTTTTGGGAATAGGGTTCTAAGTATATTATCTTCCATCAATTTTTATAACTTGAGCTACTTATTTCTTATTTTAGGTCTTTTTTTAGAATATATTGTCAAATTTCCTTAAAATAAGCAAGACCTTAACCTTCACGAAGAGTGTAGTTTCATTGCTGGATCGTGCCTAACAAAGCAGCTTTGCTCTATGTAGCCCATATTGGAATTGACCCAGTCACATATTCCTCAAAATTTGTTTTACTTGTCCTATCTCACGATTTCAGTTATGAGACTTCCAGTAACAAATTTAATATGGAAGATGACAAAAAAATAATTAAAATTCTTTCATGTTATTATTTTGCTTCTAGGTAATCAAGTCTTAGATCAATTCTTTGAAAGTTTGAATTAAGGTGAGAGGAAAGCAAAGCTGAATGGGAAGGATCCTATGTATATCAGGAGATTTTTCCCTCTCAAATTTATTGCAGACTTTTGATGTTTTAATACATTTGTACAGTTGCTTACTGCAGTGACTTTGGAGATATAACTTAGGCAGTAGTGTCCTAAAGAATAAAAGACTGCATTGACCAATTTGCTGGCCATTACTCAGGCAACTGAAAACTGCTCTGCTCATCACTGGGTGATATTCACTCCATCCCAGCAATTCTGGTTGAATGGGTATTCCTATATAGGTCATTTAACCGTTCTCCTTCTCTTGATGTTTTGTCTTCATTGATTATTAGTTTCCCCAGGCAGCCAGACATCCATAGATCTTTAGGCTGAAATGTGAACTAGGGCTTGGGTATGGGAGGCTGCATTGAGAATCCTATACCACCTGGGGTGGGGCTGAGGAAGACAGAGGTCAGGCCAGCAGGAGACTGGCTGAGGCTGGCTGAAAATGGTTTGGGGGGTGCTGAGAATGGATTAGGGTGATGGAGAGTGATGGCAACTAGTTCAAATAACCGTGTAAACAAGCCATTTACATACATTAATCCTCAGAGCAAGTAAGGTAGATATTAAGAGTGGTAAGTCTAGATCTGGAGAGGTTAAATAATTTGCCCAAGGTCACGCATAAGTATTGGAGCCAATTTTGAACTCAGTTCTGTCTGAATGCAAAAACCCTTACTCAATGCCACTTTATCGCTGCCATTAGTGACTGCCACTGGGGTGTTGAGGATTCCTGAAACGCTCTTGTGTGCTGAGGGGGATGTTGCAAATATGAGCTAGTTGTTTTTTTGAAGATGCTTCTTCTCACTCGTGCTTACCTGGCTGTTGCTCCAGTTGCAGCAGCAAGCCTCCATTTGCAAGCAAGAGACGGTCTGTGTCGGAAGGCGTGGATAGGGATGGGAAGTGGGGTGTGCAGGGCCAATTCTATTTCCCTTCTACCCCATTACAAAGCTTATCTTAATAGCACAAGAAATACTTGCTTCTCTGAAGACTAAGTGAGTTAAGGATGCTTTGTAATTATTTTCTTTTTTTTTTTTTTGAATGAAATTAAAATATCCCATTAAAAGGAAATTCTTCACTTCAAACTGTTGAATGCTATGATACTTAATTTCAGCTTGTTAAATTTAGGGTCTTGAAACAAAATTCCACACATAAATGTTCTTTGGGCTTATGGCATTTCCATTTGATTGTGAATTGGATTAATGTTCATTTATCTTAAGCTCTTGCCTCTCATTCTTTTTTGTTTTGAGATACTTAAGCAAATGTTGACAGTTATGGTTGGCTTACTAAGCTGCCTCAGTTATGTAAATGATTTCTGTCAGTTATGTTATTGCTAGTTGAAGATTGCCTTAAATTTTCTAGCATATTTTTAGGACTTACTAGTAAAGCATTCCTGATACCTTTTAACATTCTTTTGCTTCTTCAGGCATCAAGTTGACCTTTTTTCTAGCTCCCTCTAGCCCTACACTTCTTTTTTGAATCTACTGTTTGCTCGACATGAAAAATGAACTTATACGATTATAGACCCAGTGGCCTTTTCTCCTTCCTCATTCTTCTTTGCTGCTTTGCTGCAGTTGACACTGCTGCTTCCCCGCTTTCTTGAAATGTCCTTCTCCTTTGGCTTCCATGTTTTTCTGGTTCTTTCTTTCCTGTCTCGGACTGCTTTCTCATCTTTATTCCCTCCACAATAGTTACTATCTGTGTACTTTCCGGTTGGAACTTTCCAGTTGTGACACTTGTACATGATAATTGTGCAGCACATGGGGTTTTTTCCAGATGAGGCCGCTCAAAGTCTGAAGGTTACTGGAGAGTGGGCTGAGGACATGAATTTCTTGGCATACCTGAAACCCAGCTGGGCACATCAATGTGTTTCTGCATACCAACTGGAGCTTTGTTACATGCATTCTGGAGATCTGGGTTATCCACCTCCATTTCATAGTAGTTAGAGGTTAAAAGAATCAAGTACACAGTGGGAAAACCTGGACTCCAAGTAATGAAGTATCAGAAATAGGAATGGGCAGAAGGTCCAGGAAGTTTAGAGAGAAGTCAAGGAGAGGGCATTCAACAGCTGTGAGAAACAGCAAGGATTCAAGCACCAGGAGTTTTAACATGGGCCCAGGAACATCTGTGACAGCTGTCAGATATCAGGAACAAAAATTAGTAACCCAAACTCTCAGTTGAGTTTGGCTGGAAGCCAGAAAAATACCAAGACATGGCTGAGCACTAAAAATCAGAGCATAGTTGACTGCTCATTGAAAATCGCTCTCGGGTATCTGTGAGAGCCATTCTGAGCTAAGGAAGGGAACAAGGTGATAGACCATAGACTGAAGAGCTATAGACTGAATGCAGGTGACACTCATTGTATGTAAAACAAACTTGGGGGTCCTGGCTGCAGTTAGTCTGGGAAGCTTCTTTATTGTCATGTTACCTTTTGGGGGATATCTTTCATGTCTAACTCTAAGGTGATGGCTCCTTGCCCTGTCTTCTTATTTAAACCTAAACTCTGGATGAATAGAAACTGAATGTTTCTACCTAGAGATCTTGTCACCTCAACCTCATGCATTTCATATCTGAACACTGGCTTCACTTCCTACTTCTCAGTTTCTTCATTAATCTCTTAGGCTCATCATCTCGTAGACATATTTGACTCATGTCCTCTTTGTTCCTCATTGACACGAAGTCATTTTCTGAAGGGTGTCTGATATTTATCCCTTCTTCTCTAATTCAGGACATTATCCCTAATACACAAATGCCTTTACCTTTGTTCCCTCTGTGGTCTTGCTACCTCCAGTCTCTTCTTTTATCTGAAGCATTTGGCATTCTATTTCCTGATTAGTCTTTTGGTCAAAAGTAGATTCGGGCATTTCCCATGTCCCTTCTCTTCAAGTAAAAATATTTTGACCATTTTTGGAAACCTTGCTACCTTTACATAACTTGGCTAGCCATTGTGCTGTTTAGAAGACACTTCTCACTGAGTCATGGGTGTACTCACTCACTCCCTGGCTCACTAATGCATCAAACCAATAGAGTATTAGCTCCTAAAGGTGTATACATCTAATCCCCAGAACCTGTGAATATATATGTTACATGGCAAGGGGGAGTTAAGGTTGTAGTTGGAACTTAAATTGCTAATCAGCTGACTTTGAGATGGGGAGATTATCCTGGATTACCCAGGCAGGCCTAAAATAATCACCAGTGTCCTAAAAGTGGATGGGGGAGGCTGAAGAGAGAAAGAGATGACAGAAACAGGGTTGGAGTGATTCAGTATGAGAGGGACTTCACCTACCATTGCTGGCTTTGAAAAAAAGATGAGAGCCACCAGCCAATGGATACAGGCAGCCTCTAGAAGCTGGAAAAGGCGGGGACCAGATCCAACTCAGGGCCTACAGAAGAGAATGTAGCCAGACCAGCACCTTAATTTTAGCCTGTGTCAGACTTCTGGTCTACTGGATTATAAAATCATAAATTTCTGTTGTTTTCAGCCACTGGGTTTATGGTAATTTATTACAGCAGCAATAGGAAATCAATACAGCACTCCCCTCCCCAAAATAGTTACTGAGTTACTGAATGCTCTTTAGGCACCAGGCACTCCACTACCTGCTCATGAGGAACTCCTAGTTGAGAAGTTCACAGTGGGAGGTAAGGACAGAGAGACTCCTATTGATCTCATTTCATTCATTTCATTTCTTCATTCATTTATTTCATTTATTCATTCACTCATTCACTCACTAAACAAATATATAGTAAGTGCCTATTATGTGTCAGGCATTGTTCTAGGCACTGTGGATGGGCCCATTCAGGAACTTACAAAGACCCAGTCATTGGAAGACATGCCGTAAACATAAAAAAATATTAAAAATGTCAGTGGCAATAAGTGTTATGAGGAAAAGTAAAGCTGGTTACAGGAATTAAGACTGAAGAGGGGAGCTACTTTTGGATAGGCTAGTCAGAGAAGGCCTCCCCAAAGAAGTGGTATTTTTAAAAATATAGGAGAATAGCTCTGACCATGAATTAAATCAAATTTATAATATGCATTATAAATCTTATGTGAAAATTAAATATATCTGATATAAGTATGTGCTTTATGAGTTTCTGTGCTTTATGAATTTTTACTGTTTGTGAGCTTCATCATTTTAGATGTGCTGACATTCTAGGTCTTGGGTATGTGGAGATGGGTGCTCCTAGTTTTTTTCTATCTCCTGCTTTAACCAGAGATGTTTCTGGACTTTGGTTTAGAGTGTTGTAACTTAGTCCTGTTACTTCTGCCCAAAAATGTTCCTTGTGTGGTTTTTTTCTTCAATGCCTTTGGCAGTGTCTTTAATGGATTGTGAGAAAACCTTAATTTTCAACCCTATTCTTCATGCAGTCACCAGGTTATATGGAAAGCTAAAATTATTCTACAGATTTAATTCAGTTTCTGTTTTAACATCATGTTGGAAGAGAGGAAGAACATGATTTTTCTGTACACAGTCATGACTAATAATGATATTAATCTACTGTGAATTCCTTAAAGTTGGTCTTCAGGCCAAAACTTTTATGTTATGATAAAGTATATTATATAATAGAGGATCTTGAGTACAGATGCCTTTTATTAAAATTGGTTTTTATAGTTAAAAGATCTTTTAGAGAGGGAGAAGGGTTGTCTTCAGAATTATCTATGCTGTATTGACTTTATTGTACCCTGAGGTACTCTCGAAATGCAAATGTGGGTGTTCATTAAGCAGAAATGGTTTCAAAACTATTATACTCTGGTATGTTAATGCAGGTGGAAATTTGAAAGCTCCCTGAATTTATTAATGTTTTCTCTTACTTTCTGGGGGGTGAGAGGTATTGGCTGGAGAATACATATGGGTCAAACTAAATGCTAGAAAATCTCTCAAGGAAATTTGTTTATATTAAGAGTAGGGATTTGCTTTGGCTACCTGGGTATGCTGGTATAGAAGTCACACTCTACTTCTCCCATGATCCCTCACATATCCAGGGTTCAGGCATGTATTTTACAATTAACTGCATTTTTCAATAGCTGGTAATTTATTGTATATTAGATTAAACAATCAATGAATGTGTAATTCAGTATCTCTTCCCAATGCACAGAGCATATATTTATAGGACTAGAGGAATTTCAGCTCTGATTCTTCTTGCTTTTCATATTCATTCTTATTGCTTCAAGTGGATACAATGATGTTTTTGCTAGAGCTAAGAAAGTCATTTAGTTATTGGTCTGATATTTACTTTTAACTTGCCCCAGCATGCATATAATTACATAGATACAGTCCTTGATACTCGCTAGTTGACAACTAGAGCAATGTTGGAGTAGAAAATACTGGGGGCATTAACACAATAAAGGATAAAAATCATATGATCATCTTAACAGATGAAGAAAATGCATTTGACAGGATTCAATATCAATTGATGATAAAAATTCTCATCAAGGTGGGTATAGATGGAACACACCTCAATATAGTAAAGTCCATATTTGATAAGCCTACAGATAACATTATACTTAATGGCAAAAAGCTGAAAGTTTTTCCTTTAAGATCGGGAATAAGATAAGGATGCCCACTCTTGCCACTTGTATTCCAACAAAATATTGGAAGCCCTCACTAGAGAAATTAGGCAGGAAAAAGAAATAAAAAGCATACAAATTGTAAAGGAAGAATGAATACTCTCATTACCTATGGATGACATGATTTTATACACAGAAAACTATAAAGATTGTACCAAAAAAGTATTAGAACTAATAAACTAATAAATAAGTTTATTAAGGTTAAATATCAATATATAAAAATCTGTTGAATTTTTATATGCTAACATCAAGCTATAAGAAAGGGAAATTAAGAAAACAACAGCACTTACAATTGCATCAAAAAGGAATAAAATACCTATAAATAAACAACCAAGAAAATGAAAGACCTGTACACAGAAAACTGTAAGACTATTGATGAAAAGAATTAAAGAAGACACAAATAAATGGGAAGATACTCTGTGCTCATGGATTGGAAGAACTAATAGTTTAAAATGGCCATACTACCCAAATAATTTACAGATTCAATGTGATCTTTATCAAAATTGAAATAGCATTTTTTCACAGAAATAAAACAAAGAATCCTAACAAAAGATCCTGATTAGCAAAAGCCATCTTGAGAAAGTAGAGCAAAGCTGGAGGCATAACAGTCTCTGAGTTCCAACTATATTGCAAAGCTATGGTAATCAAAATGGTATGGTATTGGCATAAAAACAGACACATAGGCCAATGGGACAGAATAGACACCCAGAAATAAATCTATGCTTATGGTGAATTAATACAGGACAAAGGAGGCAAGAATATACAATGAGGAAAGGACAGTCTGTTTAATAAATGGTGTAGGGAAGACTGTACAGCCACACACCAAAGAATGAAGCTAGACTACTGTCTTATACCTTACATAAAGTTTAATTCAAAATGGATTAAAGACTTAAATGTAATACCTGAAATCATAAAACTCCTAAAAGAAAACACAGGCAGTAAGCTTCATTGGTATGTTTTGATCTGTTTTGTTTTAGTTTGAATCTGACTCCACAGTCAAGGGCAACAAAAGGTAAAATAAACAAATGGGACTACATCAAACCTTAAAAGCTTTGCAAAGTGAGGAAATCCATCAAAGGAAGGAAAAGGCAAACTACTAAATGGGAGAAAATATATGCAAATCACATATATATATGCAAAACACATATATATGCAAATCACACATTGGATATTAACTTATCATAAGTATATAAAGAACTTATATAACTTAGTAACAAAAAAAAATTTAATTAAAAAATGGGTAGAGGACCTGAATAGACATTTTTCCAAAGAAGACATACAGATGGCCAATGGGCACATGAGAAGATACTGACAATACTAATCATCCGGGAAATGCATATCAAAACCACAATGAGATATCACTTCATGCCTGGTAGAATGGTTATTATCAAAAAAAAAGACAAATAACGTGTTGGTGAGAATGTGGAGAAAAGGGAATCCTCATGCACTATTGGTGGGAATGTAAATAGTTGTAGCAACTATATATTTAAAAAATTTTTTTTTTAACCTTTATTTATTTTTGAGACAGAGAGAGACAGAGCATGAACGGGGGAGGGGCAGAGAGAGAGGGAGACACAGAATCGGAAGCAGGCTCCAGGCTCTGAGCCATCAGCCCAGAGCCCGTCGCGGGGCTCGAACTCATGGACTGCAAGATCGTGACCTGAGCTGAAGTCGGACGCTTAACCGACTGAGCCACCCAGGCGCCCCTGTAGCAACTATATTAAAAAAGTATGGAGTTTCCTGAAAAAATTAAAAAATAGAATATGATCTACAATTCCATTTCTGCCTATTTACCAGAAGAAAATGAAAACAGTAATTGAAAAGATAAATGCACCCTTATGTTCATTGCAGCATTATTTGTAATAGCTGAGATATGAAAACAACCTAAGTGTCCATTCATGGATAAAGAAGATGTGGTATACACACACACACACACACACGCACACACACACACACACACGGAATACTGCTCAGCCATAAAAAGGAATGAAATCTTCCCATTAGTGACAACATAGATAGACCTTGAGGATATTCTGCTAAGTGAAATGAACCAGACAGAGAAAGACATGTAATATATGATTCCACTTATATGTGGAATCTAAAAACAAAACAAATGAATAAGCAAAACAAGAGAACTCATAGATACAGAAAACAGATTGTTGGTTGCCAGAGGGGAGGGGCTTTGGAAGGCGGGTAAAATGAGTGAAGAGGATCAAGAGGTACAAACTCCCAGTAATTAAATAAGTCCTTGGGGTGTAACATACATCATGGTGACTATAGTCAATAATATTGTATTGCAAATTTGAATGAGGATAAGAAAGTAAATATTAAAAGTTCCCATCACAAGAAAAAAATGATTTTGTAACTTTGTATGGTGACAGATGGTAACTAGGTTGACTGTAGTGATCATTTTCCAATGGATGCAAATGCTGAATCATTATGTTGTACACCTGAAACGAATACAATGCTTCATACCAATTATACTTTGGTAAAAAAGAAAAGATAACATTAGGGGCATACATTAATGGATTGCATACTTAATACTCAGGTTTATGCCTTAATGAAAACAAAATACTTACCCACTTAGGGGGATATGAATGGGTCATCAGGAAATGCATAGGTCATTGATGTTGTGGGACACATGTTTCAATATTCATCATCATCATCATCATTGCTATAATGGTCATCTAATATTTGGAATGCAGAAGCAGATCTGGCTGTTTCTTTGATTCTGGGTAAAAAATGTTTTCGCCTGCCTGCTTAACAATTCCATGTTAAGCAATCTCTTTTTTTTTTAACATGCTATATATAAAGCAGTGTTCACTGATGCTTGTAGAGCAAGGACTGTATAAAATTACATATGAAAACATTTCTAGCTATAGGAATTATAGAACTTGTTAGTCAATGATTGTCAGAGAATAATATGTAGAATGGTATATTTGGAAAGCGTGACTTATATAACTTCTGGAAAATGGATTCATTTGGAGGCATACACTCCCATTCTCTACTTTCTCCTTCATTTGCATCTCTATGTTGCATCTGTTTATTCAATCACTGCTTTATAATAAAAACATGTGGTGTGAAATATATTTTTTTATGTAAGGAACTAAGAATAAAGGGAAAGGAAGACTAAGAAAACTAAGATGAAATTGGAAATGAGGAAGGGATACAGAATAAATGCCGAGGATGCTTTCTTTGCTAGAGTAGCTGACTTTGATCATCATAACAACCAAATCAAAGAGAGAATGTCTTCGTAGTTATTCTTAGACTATATATAATATTTCTCTTTTCAGTATTCCCCTAAAAAGCAGGTGACTCACAGCATCCAACTAAAATTTCTTAGTCTACTTTCTGATCAGCAAATTCACAGGACATAGGCTATACAACTAACCATAGAATAATGGGATCTTCATGATCGTGCCCTAGTCTGTCTTTTGGGCTTTTCCCCCACATTCTGTTCATATTCCAGTTGAATGGAATTGTTTGTCTTTCATTGAGTGCACTTTATTGCTCTGCCTTCTCACACAGTCTCTTCTGTCAAGGGTGTTCTCTGACCCCATCCTCCAAGGCTGAGCCTAAATGCCACTTGCTCCATGAAACATCCCAGAATTCCCACAGCCAGCATCAACTTTTCCCAATTCCTCACTCCTACCACAGCCTTGTTTCTCTCTTGTTTAGGGTATTTATCCTATTACACTTTCTATTGGTAATGCATGTACAGATTTTATCATCCCTGTTTGAGTAGTTCACCATCTAATTCAATATTTTACATATAATTGGTGTTCAGTACATGCTTTGTTGAATGAATGAATGAATGATAAACGACTGAATGAATTTTAATAGGTAAGAGTTGAGATTTTCCATAAACTGAAGTGGTTTGGCTTTCTCCCCAACTTGGAGTGAGCCATTCTTTTAGAGTTGCATTTGATTTTAAAAACAGAATTAGGGGACTATAAAAATAGCCTGCAATGAGTTATTTGAGCAGTCTCACTGTTTTTTAAGAGTGGTAATGTTCCTTTTATGATGCTTTTCATTTACAGCATGGCCTTACAGCCAGCTCTTTTTTGAAACACAATCCCATTATTACAGCTGCCTTTTGCCTCAAACAACTTCCCACAACATTAGAGGTATAATATTGCAAGAATAGCTACTGACAGAGAGGTTTCTGGTTTGCAGTCAGGGGGATACAGGATGTCAAATTGCTCATCATTTCTGGATCTGAAGGGAAGTAGTTTGAAGATTTTATTTTACCTATGTGGTTCCAGCCAACCATGTCATGGAAAACATATTTCCCTATATAGAACAAGGAAATGGCTTGAATAATTCTCACCGTTTGCTGAAATCCAAACATGAAATAGGCTTGATTTTGTTTTATTTTATTTCTTGGGATGATCCAAACAGAAAGAATGCATATAAGAAGAAATAAAAGGCTCAGATTCCTTTTGAGAGTTTGTTGTTGAGCTTTAAAAAAAAAAAAAAAAAAGAAAAAGAGTTTTAAGTGTGAGCCTTGAAGATTTTTTTCTGCATCTGGGGGTTTAAGCTGCGTGGGGTACAGGGGTAGATTTAGGCATGCTGGAGGGGCTGGAGAGAACAGTGGATACAAGTAGCAAGTGCAGAAAAGACTGTATGCCAAACTGAAAAAAAAGGCAATACCTGTGTTTAGAGTCCTCTCGCTCCATCTGTGGGCACCTCTGCCCTCTGGGCCTCTTGGGACCATCCCCTCCATTTAAAAGGACTTATTTTCCATCTAGTTCCTTTGAGGTCAGATTCCTTTTGTCTTCCAAGATAGGACTATCTTTTATCTGATAAACCAAATTAAAATAATTGGATATTGTGAGAAAGTTAAATGAAAACCCAAGAACTCGTCTTTGCCTCCTGGGCAAATAAAGAGTGTGTTTGCGTGTGTGTTTATGTTGCTGTTAAGGACTGGATGGAAAGAGCAGGGGCTTTAGATTTAGTCATTCATTAGTTTATGCTTTTATTCTGTCATGCACCTTCTGTGTGGAGCTGGTTATGTTAATTATCTTCTCAGACCGCCTGTTGCCCCTTGCCCCATCTGTCAGACTGGAAAATTATTGTAAGGATTAAATGAGCTAGCAGGAAAGGGCTGAGTACGGTTCTTGCCCTATGGTAGGGTCTCACTGAGCACTGCTTTTCATGGTTAATTTTATGTGTGAACTTGACTGGGCCAAGGGATGCCCAGATAGCTGATAAAACATTATTTCTGGGTAAACCTGTGAAGGTGTTTCTGGAAGAGACTGGCATTTGAATCAAGAGACAAGAGTAAAGAAGATTCACCCTCCTCAGTGTGGGTGGGCATCATCTAATCTACAGAGGGCCCAAAGGAACAAAAGAGAACAAAAAGGCAAAGAAAGAGCGAATTTGTTCTTTGCTTCAGCTGGAACTCCTGTCTTCTGCTTCTTGAGCCTTCAGACTGGGGCTTATATCATCGGCCCTCCAATTTGTGGGCCTTTGGACTAGTACTGGCTTTCCTGATTTTCCATCTTTCAGACAGCAGATAATGGGACTTCCTGGCCTCTGTAATCACATGAGCCAATTTCTATATTAAGTCTTTATATATATATATATATACACCTATCTATACCTATACCTATATCTATATCTATATCTAGTTCTATATCTAGTTCTATATCTAGTTCTATATCCTGTTGGTTCTGTTTCAGTGGAAGCTAATATGCTGCTTCTCTCCACTTCTCTCTGTCGTTCCTAATAGACGCCTGGTGTATCTTGCCCACTTTCTCTTGTTACATGTACCCATGTTAGAAATGGCACCTCCTTGCTTAGCTATCAGTAGGAGTATTTTTGCCTCTTAGATCACACTGTACAAATAGCCAACTACTCTTCTCTCACACATAGGTCTTTTAAGACATGATCTCTGCACTTTGAAGGTAAAAAAACACCAGATATCTGGACTTATTGTTGGAAAATCATTTCTATGATAATGAAACTATTATTATATCTTTTTTTGTATATACAAAAGATCAATGTAAATGTACAATTCTCTATAATTAGCTTTCAACCTATAGCATATTTCCTTATTATAATAATATTGTAGATATCCAAGAAGAAAACAGAAAGGTATGAAAAACAAATGAATAAATGGATGAAAGAGCCTATCCCTCATTCTTTAAAGACACAGCAGTTCAGCTATGGTAGTGATTGAGACAGCACTTAGGTTCAGTCACATAGTATTTATTCTGTAAAAATAATAAACTCCAGGTCATGTGACATGGGGCAAGTCACTTCATCTCTGTGGATCTGTACTTCTTCCTCCTTATCTGGATCTTTGAGGTTTCTGAGTTCAGATAGTGAAACTTTGGTTTAAATGGGAAGAATTGCCCTAATAAAATATATACGAGCTACTATATAGTACTCAGGTTAATTTCCTAACTTTAATTACAACCCAGTTTGATATGCCCTTACCCGTGTGGGCACCTTGCATTACCCCGTGGTGTGTCTGCCTGTACTGCTGTCCACACTGCAACAGTGACCTGCGAGGCCCATTCCTGGCCCAGGCCCACCTAGCCTTCCAAAGCAGTGTGAATCTAATTGTAACTCCTTCCCTTTCAGGCTAGACCCAGGGCGTGCCTGATGGCTTGGCAAGCTGCAGGAACTGAGAGGCTGGATCTTGGAAATAGCAAGGAAGTATTTCCCCTGAGTGGGGGAAGATCCCTTCCATGCTTCATCAGCAGGTCACCCTCCCAAGGGTGATCCGAGGACTCTTGGCCCTTTCTCCTGTTAATATGGCAAGAAACAAAACAGAAAAAATTCCTCAGAGGATCATTCATATAGTTAAGGCTTTTGCTCAGCTACATAAATGTAAGGTATTCATTCATACCTTATAGCACTCAATTCTAATTAGCCTTTTCATCTGATTTTTAAGATATGTGCAGTTTAGAAGTTTGGGTATACATCTTTCTAATAGACTAGGTGAGTGGAAGGACACATTCTTCCCCTCCTCCAAAACATATATTAAAGTATACTAAAATAATTTTGATTTTATAATTAGTCTTGGAACAAATAGTGGGGTATTTACAGATGATAGATGCAGAGAGGAAATGTAAAGTTAGAGCAGTGGGCAATAGTTGAAGGTCAAACATTTCACACCATATTGGATCTCTGTAAAGACTGGAGCTAGTGTGTTGAAGGGAATCTGAAACCCAGTACCACAAAGGGATGATATTCTGCTCACATCAGTATGGATATGCTGGTGTTCCATTTGGTTGTGGCATCCACTGTGAGGTGTTGGAGCTCTTGTACTGGTTTTCAGAGGAAGTACTGGAGAAAATGAGGGAGAGGAAATTGTTGAAGACGTAATGGTTGAAGAACTTCTCAGCTTGAATGAAGGCATGTATCCTTACTAAAGTTAATGGAGCTTATCAAGTCCTGAAGAAGACACCTAGAAGCAACTATTCATTTAGATAGATCATAAATAAGCAGTAAATCATTAAAACAAAACAAAAGAGAAAAGTGGCCAAAGGTAGATTGTTTAGAAAGGAGTGATCATTAGAATTGTAGACAACTTCTCATCTATAACCATAAGTTCCAGAAATTAAGTTATATACCAAAAGTGAAGAGTTATAGAGGTGAGGAAGGGAAGAGTGAGATTCAATAGGCAATGATGAACAAAGAAACGGGAAACACATTATGAAAGAAATATGAGAAACGAAAAGCATAGCAGGTTGATTTATAAACAAGGTAAACCTGAAATACCAGAAAACAATAACATGGAAGATGAACCCAGGAGATCAGAAATAAAACTTCTAAGGTCCTTGAGATATTCAGGAGGAGAATGTAAATATTAATTTACTACAGACTTTTCTAATTTGAGTAAGCAGAGTAAAAATTTGAATCCCACCATGAAAATAGTAGTAGAGACCAAGTTGAATAAAGAAAACTTCATCAAAAGGGTAAAAGGAGATATGTAAGTAGGTTCTACCTTTTGCTCTTATAATCAAAACTGCAATAAATATCCCAGTACATGAGTCCTAGTTCACATATGAAAAAATCGTAATAGGGAATGTACTTAGAAGTAGAATTTATACGTTATAGGGGGTATATATTTTTAGCTTGATTGGATATCATTAAGTTGATATCCAAAGTACTCTCACATCTATGGGTAGAGAATTCCTGCCTACCTACATTCTTATTTATTTCTTTCTTTTTTAATTTTTTCTGACTTTTTGGTATGAAATGGCATCTCATCATTGTTTTAATTTGCATCCCCTGCTTAGAAGTGAGGTTGGGTATCTTTTTAAAAATAGTTATTGGCCTATGGGCTCTTTTTATCCTTTGCTTATTTTTCTTTTGTTTGTTTTTATATTTTGAATCTATATATATAAATTCTTTATATTTTCTGAATTCCAATCCTTTATCAATTAGAGGCATTGTAAATGTCTACCCTCAGTCAGTGTCTTGCCTTAACTTTCTGGTTTTAAATTCTGAAATAGCCAATCTTAATTTTTCCTTTATAAATTGTTTTTGTGTTTTGATTAAAAAAAATCATTTCATACACTGATATCATAACTTTGCTCCGTATATTTTCTTATAGCAATGAAAAATTTTTATTTTTCCTGCTTTGGTGACTTGACTCTTGGTCTAGTACTCTCTTGATACTTCTAGTCCCTTATCCCATGTGTTCATCAAAAAACTGCCACAAAAACAAACAAACAAACAAACAAACAAACAAAAAACCCATCCAGACTGAGAGCAGAGTCCGCTTTTGCCCTGAACCCAATATGCTAAGAGACAGAGGCTACTGAATAAAATTGTTTTAGTGTATGGTATGAGATAAGACTCTAAATTAATACTTTTGTAGATAAAAGTCCCTTTGTTTCATTACCATTTGTTGCATAATCCCCATTGAATTGTAGTGCCACCTTGTTATATATCAAGTTTCTATATAGGTTTTGGTTTCATTGACCTATTGCTCTTTCTCTGCATAAATAAAAAGTTTATGTCTTAAAATCTGATATGGAAGATCCTTCTCTCTTTTTGTTCTTTATCTGAATTAACTTTGATATTATCAGACTTTCCTCTTCCATATGAGTTTTAAAAATCAGTATACCTAATTATACATAAAAATCCTGTTGGTAGTGCCTTAAATTTATAGACTGGCTGAATTTATAGACTTCATGTCTTAACAGTCATCTTTTCATCCATTAATATCATACATCACTCTGCATATTCAGGTCCTAATTCATGTCTTTCAATATAGCATTATACCATTTTTTTTCTGTAAAAATCTCTTGTACACCTTTGGTGTTAATTGCAAGTAATTCAAAGTTGTTATTTTTGTTGGGGATACGGTTCCTTTTCTTTTCACCTTCTAATTGATTACTGCTAGTGCAGGGCTGGCTTCATGGGCAAGCAACTAGTGTAGTTGCTCAGAAGGTGGCCCTACACCCAGAGTTAAAGTTCTGTGGGGCCTGTCTTGAGATTCTTAATAATTTTATCTTTGGAGTTGTGTTTTAATAAGTCAAGCCTGGTAGAAAATAGAGCTTGTATCCGGAGCTTAGATGGCTCACAGTGCATGCTCCTGCCTTGCCTTTCTGCCTCTTTAGGACAGGTGATTGCCTGGTGGCATCCTTGCCATTGCTTAGCTACTGCTACCACCCTCAGCCCCAGGTGGGGCCTGGATGTGGGAAGAATTAGGTCTTCCCTTGCACCTTGAGCATTGAATTGCTGGGCAGGGATCTGAAGTGCTTCTGAGGGTCTACACTCTCCATAGGAGTATCCACATGCCCAAGAGAGTATGACATTATAGCCAATAGAAACCATAATCGTAGGTCAAAAAAGAGACTGCCAAAGAAAGAAGCTTTTTTCCTCTTGTTTTTTGAACAAGGAACCCCACATTTTCATTTTTCACCTGCTGAGAAAATTATGTAATCTGCATGTGCTGGTGTTTGGGAATGCTATCATTTGTGTATATTGATCATTTCTTAGTACTCACTATCTCTTCCCACTCATAATTTTATGTTACAATGGGTATGTGTAATTTCCATACACATTCTAAGATGAAGTTTTGGTACCCATTTGAGAACACCTCCAGGGACCAAATGCTTTTTCAATAATTTAGTTCATCTGAACACATCAAAGCCTGATGAAATTTGGACACATTTTACAAAATCCTGCTATTTCAGAGGTGTACATAGCTCAGACACAGGGATCAAAGTGACTTGTTTAAAGCTAGCAATAAGGGGCTGTTCTTGTTCCTACTTTTAGTTGAAGCAGGACTCATATGCTATTTTATGTTTCAAGGCAAAAATGAAATCAGCGCTGGGAAACTTAAATACCCCAGGAGAGCACATTTATCATGTGTTTCTCACAACCCCAGTTTTCTCCCCACCAGCCCCTCTTTAGGTGTCCAAGGATTAATGAATTAGTTCTTGGAAATTATTTACACATTCTTGTATGAAAGTGCCATAAAGAACAATACACATAGTTATTATTTAGAGTCAGTAAACTAAGGTTTTGGGACCATAAAGCATATTTAGTATATATTTTTCCACTTCTTAAGGGAGTGTTCAGGGAAGAACTAATTTATTGAGCTAAATATCTTTGGATATATTTTCCATACTTGTTTTATATCCCACAGTACCATGTCAAAATATAGCCTGCTTCACCTCAGACCTCTGTGGGAAGAGGTACATGTGAATATATAGCACAATTCACAGCTAGAAATGGGGAACCGTGTGTGTGGCCTCATTCTTGACCTCATCTCAAAGCCCATTATAGACATTTTTGAGACTGTTCATTCTAGAAATAAAAAAGTGTGGATTGATTCCACACTGAACCTTGATTCCAAAGACTGATAATATTCCTTAGCTTGTTTTTGTTGTTGTTGCTTTTTCAAATTCAGAATTGGAGAGGACATTTTCTGTTGATTTCTTCATTTTCACATACTAATATACGACTTTTATCTATTAGTAATATTGTTGATCTAGCAACAAGCAGTTGTATTCTGGGGGTACTGAAATACCTCTCTATCTTTTCCAAGAATTGTATAGGTTTTGTCTGATATGTAGCATTCCATAATGAGAACTTTAGCCATTTATATTACACTTAGCTGGAAATGTTGCTTTTCTTATTCTAATTTAACCACTGCCTTTAGGGGAGGTTGGCACACTAAACCTTACCTGACCTTTATACTTCAGGGTAAATGGTTTACCAAATCCTTCTCAAAGAACATGTTTAATGGATGAGGGAGTGAAAGTGTTTCCTGAGAGAATATTACATAAGTCTGTTCTAAAGGGAGAGAAAGTAATAAGGGGAAGATAGGTGAAAGTAACACAAAACACCAAACAAACAAACAAAAAAGATAAAGCCAGGTCACAGATGTTAAAGGCAGGAATCAGTTATCCATTTCACAATGTTGCCTAAGTCTCCAAAATTAATAGAAATTCCTGTTGTCCCTATTTTCTTTTTAAAACTTGCTTCAAGATGATTCTAATGAAAAAGATTTAAGGCAGAAGTACTTGACTCATAGGCATCTAAAAAGTGTAGAGAACCACTTAGTAATTTAACTGCAGAAATGGTAAAAACAGAATCTCTTACAACATTACTATGAATAGCCGTCATTGTATGTTTCTCTTATCGTGTTATAGATATAGACTGCTAGGTACAACTTCTGGAATTCATCAAGCAACTTCAGCCTCTGACAGAAACATGGGAACTAAGGTGCCTAGAGGCCACCAGAATGAGCATTTTCCTGTCATCTGAAAGAATGATGCCTTACTAATGGTGCTGCAAGTCCATGTGGCCATGTTGAGAGGAACTTCAGGAATCGAATTAAAAATTTTGCCTCATTTTAAGAGAATATTGTTTGCCCTTAATGCCCATAACATGATTTATTTCAGAATTTTTTCCTTTAAACTATGGACGCATGCCCATTATCAGCTTTAGAGAAATGTGTTAGGCACAATCTCCCTGGATATACTGAGAACATATGTGATCCAAATCTATAGTAGTTTGGGGGATTTAAGTTCTGCTCAGATTTCTTGGATGATGGTTCTTTTCTTTATTCTTACAATTTCTGTTTACATTGGCCTTTTTGTGTAATAGGAAAATTAAACTGGATCTGGAAAAGATAATAGAGAACTAGGTGTTTAAATCTTTGCTCACATACTTATAATGATTATTCTTTATAAAATTTCTTTAGAAATGTAACCTCAACCATGTCTTTATTATTAGTCACTTACCTCAGATTTACTGTGCAGAAGGTTGGGCTAAATGACATTCAAGGATCCTTTCAGGTCTAATGTCTGACTTAAAATATTAAATCTGAATATAGACTACATATTGAGTACTCTGTGATCACACAGAATTCCCTCATTGTTAACCTACAACTTAGTTTAAAAGTTAACAGAAAATATGTTAGAAAATGTTTCTAATCTCAAGAAAATGTCTATGTTTCATAGGGAAAAAAGCATTGGCTAGGAAAACCTCAGACATATATTTTTTTTAGCTCTTGTCTTCTTTTCCTCAGTGTAAGGATAATAGATGGAAATTAGAAATACCCTTCTATGAAGCCATAATTCATGGTAGACTTTGAAGTTTTCCAAAATACAGTAATCTTTCCAATGTTTCTGTGTTAGATCTGATAGCCTTGGGTTGACCAAGTTATAATTTACATTCTTAATAACTATCCTGGATAGTTTATATATATAAACATTCTTAATAACTATGTTCGAATTCTTGGGGAAGAGATAACAAGAAAATAATATAGGAATTTCATTAATCAGTATTTAAAATTTTACTTCTTGGTCCATAAATTCCATAAGCTCTATCTTCCTTATTGAGTAAAGCAATGGCTGTGAACTATAGAATTGAAATAAAGGTCAAAATAAATTTTGGGTAAATGACTTGGGAAGTATATGAGAAAACACAATCATATAGCATTCTCTAGGCAGAAACATAAAACAAGCTTAACATATTGGTGAGGCAAAGAATAATAGAGAGTAAAGATGGAGACCATGAATCACCAGAAAATTATAAAAGCAATCAGAGGCATAAAAATTATAAGAATCAGAAAGAAAAACAACATTTTTATATGAAAGATCCTCAGATAATACAAATGAAATATTCCAAAAACAGAAATAAGAATTAAGACCTGGAATTAAGAAATAACGTCAAGATATATTTGTCCCAATTTAATCAGTAACACTAAATTGACTTACTAATTATTATGTAATAAGTGTATTGCATGGATGTACCTTTAACAATTTTTTTTAATGTTTCTATTTATTTTTGAGACAGAGAGAGACAGGGCATGAGCAGGGGAGGGGCAGAGAGAGAGGGAGACACAGAATCTGAAGCAGTCTCCAGGCTCTGAGCTATCAGCACAGAGGCTGACAGGGCTCGAACTCACAGACCATGAGATCATGACCTGAGCCGAAGTCGGACGCTTAACCGACTGAGCCACCCAGGTGCCCCAAATGGATGTACCTTTTGTACTCAAGGCAATCTTGCTTTCTTGTGGTTCAGAGCAATAGTCTCAGCTTTTCTATCATGATATGATCTAATAAAATAGAGAAGATACTGGACTGTTTCACTGAAACTATGAATTTATAAGAGATTAAATTTGACTCTTCCCAATTAAGTTAACAGGGAAAGATAAAATGTATGTTTAAAATGATGATATTGTATATATACAACTTTAATACATGGTAACCTCTCTATATCATATTTTTTAAAAAACTGAGTGGTCTTGCACTGTTGGTGGGAATGCAAATTGGTGCAGCCACTCTGGAAAACAGTGTGGAGGTTCCTCAGAAAATTAAAAATAGACCTACCCTATGACCCAGCAATAGCACTGCTAGGAATTTACCCAAGGGATACAGGAGTACTGATGCATAGGGGCACTTGTACCCCAATGTTTATAGCAGCACTCTCAACAATAGCCAAATTATGGAAAAAGCCTAAATGTCCATCAACTGATGAATGGATAAAGAAATTGTGGTTTATATACACAATGGAGTACTACAGGGCAATGAGAAAGAACGAAATATGGCCCTTTGTAGCAACGTGGATGGAACTGGAGAGTGTGATGCTAAGTGAAATAAGCCATACAGAGAAAGACAGATACCATATGTTTTCACTGTTATGTGGATCCTGAGAAACTTAACAGAAACCCATGGGGGAGGGGAAGGAAAAAAAAAAGAGGTTAGAGTGGGAGAGAGTCAAAGCATAAGAGACTCTTAAAAACTGAGAACAAACTGAGGGTTGATGGGGGGTGGGAGGGAGAGGAGGGTGGGTGATGGGTATTGAGGAGGGCACCTTTTGGGAAGAGCACTGGGTGTTGTATGGAAACCATTTTGACAATAAATTTCATATATTGAAAAATAAAAGATAAAAAAAATAAAAAACTGGTAAATAAGGAAGGTATTTGTCAAATCTGAATGTTAGGAAAATGTAAGCAGACGTTTCATGATGTTTCAGAAATCCGGAAGTTAATTAGAAGCAGATCAACACTAAAAATCACTTATTTTTATATCTAATCCTAAAAGGAAAAAATAATCATCTTGGAAAAAAAATTTTTTAGAGACTGAAAGATTTAAGTGTAGTTAACTAAAATCCAACTGTGTCTGCATACAAGTAAGCAAGAAAGCAAGTAAGCAAGACCAAGTAAGCAAGAAAAACTGGATATTAAAGGATGAGCAAAAGCATTGTAAGGAAATACCAAAAAGAAAAAAAAAAAATCAGGGTAGGAAATTAAAATTTTAATACTAAATTGCATTAAATTTAGGTGAAAAAGCATTAAAAAACATGAAGGGAATTTTGTAAAGGGTGAATTTACAATGAAGATCTATGTGCCAAATAACATAGTATCAACATTAATAAAACACAAATGACAGGAAATTCAAGGAGTAATGTATAGAAACATTCACAGTAGGAGATATTAACTTACTGATGTTATTTCATGGCTAATCAAGTAGACAAAAAGTATGGATGTAAGAAACCTAAATATCATAATGAATAGGATGGGTCTAATTATATATTAAACAGTGCATCTTCAAAAAAAAAGCACATGTTTTTAAGTGCCCAAGGAATATCAGCAAAACTTTAAAATATTAGTGGACTCTATAGATTTTAAAAAGTCATAAGAACTCACCCAACTGATTTTGGCAGTATCAATGGCAAAGCATTCCATAAAGACTTGCATTAACGCAAAAAAGTCAGAATAAATTACAACAAATATGACTTAAAATGTATTGCAAAGCCTGCAAGAAAGTTTAAGAAAATCTATGGCAACCAGAAAAACTGAAGAAAAGCTAAAGGTAAACAGGCAGGAAAACACTGATGCAGCAGTTTGTGCTGCCAGGACGGTTGGGGAACAGGCAAAAGCTAATACCAAGAAACCAGAATTGTGGAGATTAGTAGTCACTTGAAGTGAGAGAGGACTAAGTTTTAGGTTCAGCCAAGGCAGTGGGGAGAAGCTGAGTCTACCTGGGACACATACATAGGGCTAGGACATATAAAGAGCCTATAGATATAGGAAAGGATATAAGCCAAATGTCTGCCAGCCTGTGAAGATGACCAAGAATCCTGTTTGCCAAATCCCAGTTCATGTAAGTCAGGGATTTGATTTTATGCTACCTCATAGACAAAACAATCCATAATTGGAGCAATTCACTCATGTGGCTTAAGTGTGGTAGTATCCCAAGATACCAAGAAGAAGTTAATGTGAACCTTCCTGATATGAAAATATTCTTCAGGCCTTTCAGGAGTTATGTAGATTAAATTTAGGCAAATATAAATTTAACATTAAGAATTTCCAAATATACTTGGGGCATCTGAGTGGCTCAGTTGGTTAAGCATCCGACTTTAGCTCAGGTCATGATCTCACTGTTGGTGGGTTCAAGCCCCATGTTGGGCTCTGTGCTGGCAGCTCAGAGCCTGGAGCCTGCTTCTGGTTCTGTATCTCCCTCTCTCTCTCTGACCCTCCCCCACTCACACTCTCTCTGTGTCTCTTGAAAATAAATAAATGTTAAAAATTCTTTTTTTAAATTTCCAAATATACAGAAAATCTACTAACAGCAGATTCAGTAGAAAAAGGAACTACTGATTTAGTTTTACAAAGACTACCAATATTTGAAAGATTAGATACAGGTAATGAAATAATTATTTATGAAATATTTTAGGAACTAAGAGATGATTCTGAAATAAAAGAGCCAGAAGTAAATGAATATCAAGCATGATCAGGTAAATTTGGGAAATCACCAAAAAGACATTCTAAAAAATATTACAATCATCAGTATTAACAAAATAGATGAGTTTAGCAGTCGATTAGAGAAAGCTAAGGAAGAATTACAACTAAGATAGATGAGAGAAGAATATACCCATAATGCAACACAGAGAAACAAGAAAATGAAAAGTATGAAGGAGAAATAAAAAAAATGGAGCAAAGGTGGTCTAACATATAACTAATTGGTGAGTTCCTGAAGAAGAAAAAATGGAGAATAGGTAGTGCATGTGTGAAGGAATAATGTCTAATAAGAGATATAAATGCATTTATATAAAACACACTGTACACCAATTAGGTATAAATAAAGGATAGATAAAAAGAAAACCACACCTAGATCACCACAGTGTAAAAAGGCAGAATAATAAAGGCAAAAAGAAGTTAAAAACAAATGGAGACAAAAGAAAAATTCCTAACAAAGCAATGGCAGAATTAAAGGAGATTTCAGTAGCAAAAGGGCAATGAAAAAAAAAAGAACTAATGTATAAAAATACTTAGAGAAAATAACTCTGAACCTTAAAATTCGGTAACCAGCTAAATATCTTCCAAGAGCTAAGGTAAAATAAAGACATTTTCAGATAGCTAAAACAGAGTTTGCTAAAGCAACAGTAAATAATAAGAAGAACAAATGACAATCTGAAATAATTTTTGGAATTAAAATAATAACGCTAAAAAAGATATTATATAAAATAATACGAGCATGTAATCTAGGGGTTTAAATTAAGTTATGGTACTCTAAAATCCAAGTAATTTTTGGAAGAAGGGTAGAAACGTACATTAACAATAGACTTTGTTTTTCCAAATATCATGGAAAAATATCAAGCATAACCAGGAGAATAGAAATAGTATGTATAAATTCCAAATTAGCAAAGGCAAAAATATAATAAGAAAAATGTAAAAAACAGAATCCAAAAAAAGAAGAAGTAAAAAGTCATGGCAAATCAAAAATTCAATATATGATAATAGAAAAAATTCAAATATATAAATAAATTGCATTAAACTCACCAATTATATGAGATTGTCAAATGGTATACAAAAATATTGAACTATATACTTTTTGTGAGATGCTCCTAAAAATAAGATTACATAAAACCCGAGGTAAGAGAAATAATATAAATCAAGAAAATATTAGCCAAAAGAAAGTTGAGATATCTAAATTACCATTAGAAATAGTGGATATAGGAGTGTGTGGGTGGCTCAGTCTGTTGAGTGTCTGACTCTTGATTTTGGCTCAGGTCATGATGCCAGGCTCATGGGATTGAGCCCCATGTCAGGCTCTGTGCTGAGCATGGTTCCTGCTTAAGACTCTTTTTTTTCTGTTGTGCTCTCTCCCTCTCTCTCTCGCTCTCTCTCTCAAATAAAAAAAAAAGAAAAGAAAAAGGAGATATAAACACCAAAATCATATGTAGGAATAAAAGGATAATCACACAATAATACAAGGTTCAATTCACCAGAGGGATTTGAGAATTTTAAACTTATAGCACCTAATAAAAGAGCCTCCAAACATATAAGGTAAAAACTTAAAAGTCCATTATTATAGCAGGGAATTTCAAAAGCATCTCTCCATGACCAATAGGCCAAAAATTCAGTAAATTTATAAAATATTTGAACAAGTCAATTAACAGGATGGATTTAATGAAACTGCAATTATAGCATTTGTATTTTCTCAAGCAAACATGGAACTTAAAAAAAAATAACCATACACTAGGCAATAGAGCAAATTTCAACATACTTCAAAAAACTGGTATCACATAGATAAAATTCTCTGATCAAAATGCAATTAAGCTAAAAGTCAGCAAAAAAGAGATACCCATAAGCAAGTCTATACTTATGAAACTAATAAACTATTTTTAAAAAATTTATCCAAATAAGAAATAAAACACAAAAATTAATACTTTGAGCTGGATATTAATGAAAATATTTTATTTTATAACTTGTTGGGTATATCTGAGTGTGTTTCAAGGAATATTTATAGCCTTAAATGCTTATATTAGTCAATTAAAAACCAGCTAAAACTTAATAAGCCAAGTTGTCAATGTTAGAAGTTAGAAAATTAATTCCAGAATAAACCTAGAGAAAGTAGAATGAGAGAAATGATAAAAGTAGGTTAAAAAAAAGAAATGGAAAAACAAAGGCACATAGTATGGAACAACAAAACCAAAATTGGTCATTTGAAGACTAATAAGATACACAAATCTTTAGCAAGATTGATCAAAGTAAAAAACGAAAAAGAGAGATATACGTATATATATCAAGAAGAAGTGAATGTGAACCTTCCTGATACGAAAATATTCTTTAGGCCTTTCAGGAGTGATATAGATTAAATTTAGACAAATATAAATAAATATAAATATAAATATAAATATAAATATAAATATAAATATAAATATATATGGAATGGAACAGGGATTAAAAAACTCTAGAAGAGATAAAAAGATAATAGAATACTAAACATAATTTTCTTATTTTCAATAAATTTGAAAACAGAATAGGGGAAATTCCTGGGGAAAAATTATGTATTAAAAACTGACATAAGATTAAAAAGTAAGTTTTAAATAGACATATTATCATGAAATTTGAATTAGTATTTTAACCATGTTCCACTGAGAAAACAGTAGACATCAGTGGTTTTCTAGTTGAATTCTACCAAAGATACTGGTAAATACCTCATGCTTTCAGTTAAGACTTCTGGAAGCTACACCCTAGAATTAAGAATCAAGGCAGTCGCAAAGCCTGAGACAGCCTTGAAATAGTTCATTTTGTGATTGGATTGGGGCAGCCCAACTCTGAAACTCCAACTATGAGCCAGAAGAAATTTGCATCTTCCCTAGAGAATGAGATGTCATTCAGAGATTCTCCAAAAGTGCATCCACAATGTGCAACATTCAGTGAAAACTGATCAGGCATGTCAGGATGCAGAATCAAATGAATTAAATCCCTTAAGATCTGTTATTAGTTGCTTAATGCATTTTGGTGCATGGGTGTTGGGATCCTATATATTTATAGTTATATCTTGGTGTACTGATCCTTTTATCATTGTATAATGATTGTCTTTGTCTTTTGTTACCATTTTTGGTTTGAAGTCTATTTTGTCTGATATAAGTATGACTACATCTGCCTCCTTTTAGTTTCCATTTGCTTGGAATATATCGTCTTTTAACCTTTCACTTTGAGCCTATGTGTCTTTAGAACTGAGATGACACTCCTATAGGCAGCATATAGTTGAATTTTTAAAAAATAATCCAGCCACACTGTGCCTTTTGATTGGTGAGTTCAATCCATTACATTTAGGGTGATTATTGATTATGTAAGATTTTACTACTGCCATTTTATCTTTTGCAGTCTAGTTATTTTGTTTTTCCATTTTTTTTCCTTCTGTTTCTGTCTACCTTTGTAAGCTGGTGGTTTTCCATAATGATTTGCTTGGTCTCCTTTCTTTTTTAACGTTTTATGTCTCTGCACTAGATTTTGTTTTGTGGTTACCATTAAATTTACATAAAACATCTCATAGATAAAATAGACCTTTTTTCTGATGGTAGCAATTTATCTTTATCTGTCCCATAAAGGTGCTACCTCTTTATGCTTTCTCTTGTATTATTTTTTTGATGTCACAATTTATCTCTTTTTATGCTGTGGTTTTGTTACAAAATTATATAAGCTATTGTTATTTTTAATTCTATTTTTCTTTAACCTTTATGCTATAGTTAAGAATTTAATATACTATTCTAATAAAGAGTTGCAGTATTCTAGTTCTGACTAGCATCTTAATCAGAGTTTTGTGTGCTTTGATCATTTTGTTTCAGCTTGAAGAGCTCCTTTCAATATCTCTTATAAGGCAGGTCTAGTGGCAATGAACCTCCTGAGATTTGTTTATCTGGGATATTCTTCCTTTCTCCTTCATATTTGAAGGATAACTTTGTTGGATAGAGTATTCTTGGCTGGAAATTTTTATCTTTTCATTTTTTGAATATGTCCTTTCACTCTCTTGTGTCCTGTGGAGTTTCTGTTAAGAAATCTGCTGATAGCCTCATGAGAATACCTTTGTGGGTTACTGTCTTTTGTCCTCTGCCTCTTTAAAATTCTTTATCATTGACTTTTGACAGTTTTAATATATTCTGCCATAGAGAACATCTTTTTTTCATTGAGATAATAACGTGTTCTATTAGCATCATGGACTCATATATACATTTCCTTCCCCAGATTTGGGAAGTTCTAAGCTATTATTTCTTTGAATAAACTCTGTCTTCTTCTTCTTCTCTTCTCCTTCTGCAATACCCATTATTCTTATGTTGACTTTTCTAGTGGTGTCTTTTAACTTTCACAAGCTTTCTTCAAATTTTAAAAATCTTTGGTCTCTCTCCTCTTCCACCCGAATCATTTCTAGATTCCTATCTTCAAGCTCACTAATTCTTTATTCCATCTTATCTGTTTTATTTCCAAAGCATTCTAATGTTTTCTTCATCTCATTTGTTGAGTTCTTCAACTCCAGAATTTCTGATTTGTTCTCTTTTATGATTTTAATCTCTTTGGTAAAGTGTTCCTTCTGTTTGTAATTTTATTCCTGAAATCAGTGTATTGATTTTCTGAGTTTTCTTGTAGCTCATTGTATTTCTTCAGAACAGCTATTTTGAATTCTTTATCAGATTACATTATTCCACATCTTTGGTTGAGTTGCTAGAAAATCGTCATTGTCTTTTTGTGATACCATACTACTCTGATTTTTCATTGTATTTGATAAAAATTACCTCTGCTCTCACATTTGAAATAGTGAACACTTTTCTTATTTAGGCAAGAATTTGTTTATTTTGATTATAATAGTCAACCAGATAATTAGGAGCCTTCCTTTTGCTTTTAGGAAGGTGGTGCTATAGCAGTATTTTGTTTTGTTTTGTTTTCTCTTACCACAGCTGACTGCTGCTAAGGTTGGGAAGGTTCCTATTAAAAAAAAGTTGGTGGAGTAAAAAAGATCGTGTTAGAGTGGCAGGAAGTGTATACTTAGTGACTCAGGCTTTGGGTACACCCATGACCTAATAGGGGGAAGCTCGTGTGAGGGTGTGGGGATATAGGTTACAGAGGTCCATGAGAAGTCCTCTTGCCAGAATCCCTGGACAGATAGCAGGAGACACTTTCCTTCAGTTTTCTTTGTCTGCCTACTTCCCTTTTCTTTTTCTCCCCCACTCACTGCAGTGTCTTCTCAGACAGAGCTATAGATCTCTTCAGCTGCAGAACATACAGCCAGGCAGACCCTCACACACACTTTCACCCTTCACCTCCTCTTGCTAGACAGGTCATACAGTCCTGCTGCAGGACCTGCTCTTGCCTTCCCTGTGACCATCAGCTCTGCCTTGTCTCCTCCATGGTCCAACTACCCACTCCCAGGGGCACAGATGGTTTGATCTCTCAGGTGTCCTGGTACATGTGGTGAGGTGCTTTTTTTGGTTATGGATATGATTAGCTGTAAATCGAAGGGGAGAGAATAAAGGAATGTCTCATCATGATGTACCTGCCATGATGCTGACCTCACTCTCCCAGATTTTCCTTCTCATGCTGGTTTATTATGATTTTCCGTTGTGAAGAAGTATTAAATTAAATTAATAATTTTCATCAATTGAGATGATGTGTTTTTTTTTATCTCTATGTTAATGGATTATCTAATGTTAAGCAATTTTCAGTGACTACTAATGTTAAACATATTTTCGTGTTTTTTTTGATCCATATATTCTCTTAGGTGAAGTGTCTATTTAAGTCTTATGCCCCTCCTTTTTAAAAGATTGAATCTATTTATTTTTTACTATCAAGTTTTGAGAGTTCTTGATGTGATCGGAATATAAGTCCTTTATTGGACATGTAATTTGCAAATATTTATTCCCAAGTCTCTAACTTGTATTTTCATTTTCTTAGGAGTATCTTCTGCACAGCAAAAGTTCAGTTTATCATTTTTTTCTTTTAGGATCATGTTTTTGGTGTCATATATAAGACTTCTTTGCCTAGCTCCAGTTCATGAAGGTTTTCTTCTGTTTTTGTCTAAATCTTTCATAATCCTACATTTTCTATTTAGGCCTATGATCCTTTTGGAGTTCATTTTAGTATGTAATGCAAAGTTTAGGTTGAAGTTTATTCCTTTGTATATGAAGATCCAAATGTTCTAATACTATTTGTTGAAAACCTGGCAGTACTTTTTATCACATCACAATGTATTTTAATTATTTATTTCCAAGTCTGATTTCCCACTGAAGTATGTATGTCTTCTGCTCTGAGTCTACAAGTCCCCTTGGTATCTGAAATCTATCTTAGAACTTTGAGCAGCCCAATAAAAATAAAATGCTCAATAAAAATTGGTTGGATTAACACATAATAAAACAGTGAATTCAGATTTTCTTGTGCATGTTAGAAATGTTCAGAAATATGTGTAATGGAGATGACTTTTATTATTATTATTATTATTATTATTATTTCCTTCTTCCATTCCCTTCTCAGAGAACATATTCCACTCATAGCCTTGATAGGAGTAGTGTATGTTCCCTGTGACTTTTGCCGTAAATGATTGGACTAGAAATAGAAACAAATCAAAGTGAGCCAACTAGTTTTTCCATCCCCCAAATTGGATTTGGACATGAATAGAATAATTCAGATTTCTCTGGGTTCAGGGTCTGAAATATTATATAGACTCAAGGTCTGAAGCTACAATGTTGAGGTGACAGTGGTGTACCATGTAAAAGTGGAGTAGAAAATGGAATAGTTACTTGAGAAGCAGAAGTGAAGACAGAAACAGGCAGGGGTAGATGCCTGACTTTGCAGTTTTCCTCAGTGTGGACTGTAGTTGTTGAGAGTCCCAATTTTTAAAGCTAGCTTCATTGGGGGTTTGTCTCATTGTAATTAAACGGTCTAGCCAAAGCAAGGTAGTAAGAACAATAAACAAATAATATTAGATTAATTAAAAAAATACCTAGAGGGTAATTAGGCTGTAGAATTTTTGTATGTCTCAAATGAGTTAGCATAAATAAGATTTTATTAAAAATAGTTACACCATTCTTATAGTCGATACATACATCCATGTATACTTCATTTAAATAACATGAGTGCCATTGAGAGTAAAACAGTAGTACTCGTTTTGAAATGGTCTCTACTCTTCTAAAGCTTCATTCATTAAGTAAGTTAGTCCCAAGCACTGAATATTGGTTATAAAAAAAGATGGACCACAGAGTTTGTCCTTAATAAGGCCACCTTAATAAGCCCAGAATCTAGCAGGAGAAATGGGAGTTAACAAATAATTATAATTTTAGACTCTTATATAAACAAGAAACAATAGTAAACCATGCCAGTTAATACATAAGCACTCATAACATCAGAGGACCGCTGACATTGGATATAATCAGGGAAAGCTTCAGGAGGATTTGGGATTTGAGAACTAAGTTATGTATGTGTGGGTAGAGAAGAAAATGAAGGTATCAAAGGTAGAAAAGCTTCCTTTATGTATCTCAGTATTAATAAAAATGTAAATATTGCTCAGCTATTTTTGAAGGGTTGAACATTCATCCAAAATTACATATAACTTTTCCATACCTTATTTGGAAAGGTCAATAAGAGTAGAGAGTGACAAGTTTAGTCTAGATAATGCTTTCAGAGTTTAGCTACAATTTGGGAGAAACATAAGAGCAAAGGAAAAGATGTTACTGCCAGAGCTTGAGGAAGAAGCTGCTTCATGGTGTGTTGACAGTAATTTAATAAAAAAGGTTAACTTCTGGACTAGCACTCAAATTTCCTTAGTCTCTCCTGATGATCAAGGGCATCCTTTGTTAAGTCTAATGTGTTGGCCCTCAAAGTTGCCTAGTGTGCAAGGAAGCTGTCAATCACATGCTTAAAAAAATGTACAGCAGAAGGGTTCTAAAGGGAAATCAAATTACGGTCCATTTGGAAATGTCACAACCAAGTGGCACCAGGAAAAATGAAGAGGTTCATTGACTATTCAAATTGGTATATAAAGAGTTGCATGTTTTTGTTGCTAATCAAAGATAAAGCTGGCCTTTGAGTTGCCTATGTGGAGCCTGAGACCACCCAGGCTTTAGCTAATGTTAGTGTTTACATGACATGTTGGAAACAAACTGGGCAATTACAAAGGCCCAGTCTAACTAGATCCTAACAGGCAAAGTGCCCTCTGATCCAAATGTTAATAGCTTTGACCTTCATTGGTTTTTAATCTCATTCTGTCTGGCGGAGTAAATGAACTCTAGGTTATACTGTACAGAAGAGTTCTTTTTGTTTTTCATTCTGGTTTTTTTTTTTTTTTTTTTTTTCCCTGATATTGCCAGGGAAAATGAAAGTCTGTCTTTTTTCAGCTGGGTATATCACTGAGTGTATGCACAGAACGCCTGCTGATTGACTGTGCTTCAACAAAGGCAGATTCAGTTTGCAGCTGATAAGGAGCAAAGTCATCCATGCCGTGTTTACAAAGTAGGCAAGGAGAGTGAAAAATTAGTGATAAAAGAGCTAATCTTATTGTTTTGCTGCATGGGAGAATGGCACTTTTGTGCTTGCTTTAAGAGGAGCTGGCATGTTGCCTCTCCTTCCCCCTCTATGCTTTGACAGCAAAACAATTTTCAGATTCCCCAAAGTGTTATAGATTATAAAGGACACAGTAATGTTGGAAGGGTTTCCGAACATTGAGTAGGGTACAAACTGCACTGGAGATTGGCTGTTTATTCTATGTGTCCATGACCCACACTACATAAACTTCTGTTTTCTCCCTTTGGTATTTCTAAAGCAAAGATACATATTTGGACTGTCAGAAAAATTCATTAGTGTTTAATTTTCTAGCACATTTAAATGCTTAGCTGTGCTAAGAATAAAGTTTGAAATCTCTTTGCAATCAGGCATGAATTCTGGCAGGGGTAACTGGACATCTATGAGTAATAGGACATGTGGCTGAAGGTAAGGATCAGGAAAGAGAGGTGTTTTTGTTTTTTTAGTTCATAACTACTTAGTTTTAAGGTCCACTGAGGTGGAATAAATAGTAGGGTATAGTAGTTCTTGGTGTGATTAAGAAAGCTGGTGTCCCTTTAAATTATTTGTGGTCGTAACTTCATCGTTTTTTCAGTTTTTGTAAGGGAGAGGAACAAATGATATTTTGGCTGGAGATCTATCCTAGGTTTTACAGTTCCTCACTATGCTGGTTTTTGCATTTAGTGGTGACTTGCAAAGACCTAAAATGATGGCATCCATGTATCTATTCCAGGTAATCTGGGTCATTCACCCACTTATTCTTTCAACATAACATTCATTCAAGACTGCCATAGGCCAGGTGCTGGTGCTACTGAAGGAGCAAAGCATGAATCATCACTTCCAGGAGTTTCCAGTCTTGTAGGGAGGACGGTGAAGCAGACAAATAACTATAATAAAGTCTACTAAATTTCATAACAGAGGTGCTTACAGAATACAGAGGTACCTTCCCTTGAGTAGTGGAGGAAAGCTTCCAAGTAGATGACAATTAATTGTATCTTGAAGAGTGTGTTGGAGAGTCAGGAGATGGCAAGGAGTTCAGAATGACTAGAGCCCTTCTTCTTAAGCTGTCATACAGAGTTCTGTGCCAGGGGTATATAAGGCCACAGAACAGATCCAACTTTATTCATACAATAAGAGTTTATTGTTTACTCATTTGACAAATATTTATTGAACAACTAATCTATGCTGGGCACTCTAACAGACATTAGGGATAGAGAAACAAATAAGACAGTCTTAAAACTCACCATGGATTGCCAGTTCTGGGGAAATACATCCCCAAACACCTATGTATATATTATTGAATAGAATGTACAGATTTATGCAATCAACATGAATATTTCATATACATTTTGTTCTTGCAAGAGCAGCTTTTGGCAATGCCCTTAAACCCCAGAAGGATGTGTTCATTTTATTCTAGCATCAGGTATACTGTGTTGAAAGACTTTGAGGAGTGCTAGTAAGGTCTACATGAAGAATTGAGTGGGACTTGGGATTTGAGAGGTAGGGAGACAGTAAGCATCCATAAGTTTGCATTTTATACTAAAGGAAATGAAGAACTGTGAGAGGACTTGAAGCAGGAATGGCATGATCAGTTTAGGTCTTTAGAAGGATCACTCTGGTGAAAAGTACCCATAAGTACATCTGAGATCATTCTTTAAAAATATGGTCCTTATACCTGCTTTTCATTTTCCCTCTTTGAATCATTTGATGGGTTCCATCAATGTCCAAACAGCTAAAAATGAAGGATTTGAAATGGACAACCTGCAAACAGTGTATAGGCAAGAGAATTTGCCTTTGTGGGATTTTTCTTAAAGATGAGGTTGCCTAAAGCATGAATTGAATCTAAAAGTTGGGAACACGTTTATTCATGTTTTGAATTGAATTAGCTTTTTCTTTAAAGGATCTCAAAATAATTCACATACGCTAGACGGGTTATGTTTCAGACAGAGATTGTTTGGCTGCAGGTAGTTGAAACCCATTCAAACTAACTCAAGTTGCAAAGGGAGAATATATTGAATGTAGCCAGATCTTTAGGAGGACTATAGCTAGCATATGGAATGATAGCAGTCTAAGGCCAAGGAAGTTATTTTTTTTTCCCGTGTCTTTTTGATGCATATTGGATATTTAGCTTCATTCTTTGTTATTACTGCAACATGCTTTTTCCTTGTTTATTTGATTTATTTTTTAATAAGCATGTACAAAAATGTGCACAACGAATTATGTCCTTTTAGTCTAAGCATTACCAGAGACTATACCATTTCAATTTTTCAGGAAAGAGAATTGGATTGGCCAATTTGAATATGATATTAAATATTCATAGTGAATTACCTAGTCCTGGTAAAATCAGCTGTGACTGGCAGGGGGCCCTGTAACTGCTCATTCATCAAGATAAGGAAGCAGGCTCTAGAAAGTTCTATTAGAAGAGGAATTGGGGTAGGGTGCAATGATTAGAATAAGAAATGACAAGACTCTCTAACAACTTCCACACACAAAAAAAGCCTGGCAAATCCTTAATGTTAGTAAGTATGTCTTCGATAGGAAGAAGACCACTCATTCCTTTTCTGGATTTCCTTTCTCACCTTCATGTTTTATAAAGAATAGATTCCAATATTAGTCCTGAGTCTTCAGGTTGCAATGCTATTAACTGAACTCATATTGCTAAGAGACATTGAATTTACTGATTTTTCTGACATGTTTTGGCAAGATCTTGGTTCCAAGCACAGCTAGATTTTGCTACTCTGGTCATCTAAGCAAGACTCTGTTTCTGTGCCTCTCTAGACTCTGCTTTCCTTGCTGGAGGCTTCATTTTCAAATGAGGTCTCTATCATGTGGTGGAAAAGACCACTACAAGCTCCTGATCTGTATTCTGTTTTAAATGTTGGTGTATAGGGGGAATATTGCTACTTTTGCTCCAAAAACAATTTAGGCTCCAAAATGAAAGTGCAAAATTAAAATAAAAATTAACATTTTGTTATCATTTTCTAGCTACTGACTTTTTTTTGAAGGAAAAGTAATTTTTGACATGAACTTTCTAAGAATTCACTGTATTATATGTGAAATAAGTTGGATAGCAATGTGGAAATATGAATATTAGAATTTAAGACTGTAGAGTACAAGATACCATGATATCTTATAATAGCTATAAAAGCATTAGCATGATGCAGCTTTATTTAGTTATGTCTACTATAAACCACAGCAAAACTTTTTATTCATTTTTAAAAATTTGCTTGTTTTGGTGTGTCTTTTGCTAAATCCTGAAGTATGAGAATTCTTATTCTGTAGTTTTCAGATGTTTATAAATTTTTAAAGCATTTATTTATTTTTGAGAGAGAGAGAGAGAGAGAGAGAGAGCGTGAGCACAAGCAGGGGAGGAGAAAACAGAGAGGGGAACAGAGAATCAGAAGCAGGCTCCAGGCTCTGAGCTGTTAGCACAGAGCCTGATGCTGGGCTCAAACGAGGTCATGACCTGAGCCCAAGTAGAACGTTTAACTGACTGAACCACCCATGCTCCCCCCTACCCCAGGGGGGTTTAAATGTTGTGTTTTTTTTTTTGAACTTTTTTTTTTTTAATTTTTTTTTTTAATGTTTATTTTTGAGACAGAGAGAGACAGAGCATGAACGGGGGAGGGGCAGAGAGAGAGGAAACACAGAATCGGAAGCAGGCTCCAGGCTCTGAGCCATCAGCCCAGAGCCCGAAGCGGGGGCTCGAACTCACTGACCGTGAGATCGTGACCTGAGCCGAAGTCGGACGCTTAACCGACTGAGCCACCCAGGCGCCCCTAAATGTATTTTTAAATGTAGTATTTTATATCTACATACCTGGACTAGAATTTGTATTCTTCTCTTATAGTTTAGAAAGACTGCTTAATGTTGTAAGAGGTGAATTGAAGGATATTGATGTTATAAGTGAGAGGCACTTAGGAGGCCAAGTTAGAATTGATAGTTGTCTAATTTAGAGGTAACAAAAGCTAGAACAAGATCATAGCTATGGAAGTAGAAAAAGAGTATAGATATGAGAAAGACATTCATGTGAAAGCAAGTTTAATTTAATTTAATTTAATTTAATTTAATTTAATTTTAGAGAGAGGGAAAGTGTGTGAGTGTGGGAAAGGGGTAGAGCGGGAGAAAGAGAGAACCTTAAGCAGGCTCCACATTCAGGGCTTGATCCCACAACTCTGGGATCATGACCTGAACCAAAATCAAGAGTTGGATGCTCAACCAACTGAGCCACCCAGGGGCCTTGAGTTTTGTTTTGTTTTGGTGTTTTGTTTTTTTATAAGTTTTGTCCAATGTTTTACCTGCATATTGCTACTTTTCATATTTTCATTGTTAGCAAAATAGTAAAATTATGTCACTAAGTGGACTAGCTAATAATTGTATAAAATTGGTTTTAACAATCAGTTGAATAGAAGAAACCATATTAGTATGATTTTGTTGAAGGAAATAAGAGGACTGGAGATGGTAGAAACAATAATTATTTATGCCTGATAGAAAGCAGGGTAGGAGAGCACAGTTTAAGTAAGAGATGCCTAGAGCTGGGGGAATGTGAAGCAGTGTGAAGCTTGGTTCTGAAAGGAAAGAGGAGTTCTGATGACAATTTACTACTCATGCCCCATTGGAGTTCTCTCTCATGGCTATGGCCTTAGGAACATAGACCTTTTTGTTTTCCTTTATCTTTCCAGGTTAGTAAATTGTCACAGTAGCTACATACTCATGGGCTGTCAAAACCATTTTATTACAGATGCCAAGATAATCCAGGTGCAAACTACATAAGGAATACATAAATGCAGTTTTAGGATACAAAACCTAGTCCTATTTCATTTTGGAGACTTCTCAGTGATCTGTATGGCTATGTTTTTCTGTTCCAAATTCCATAGTCTACTGCCTTATTTATTCAGAAATAAGGTTATTTTTCTATGTATCTGGCATGTTTCTGTCAGCTAAAAAGCTTTATTCTCTTCTAATTTAAAAATTTCAAAGTTTTGAGTCTTCTAGGAAGTAGAAGATATTTTATTTATTCAATAAGTATGTGTTAGGTGACTAAAGTCACACTTAGCCAAGTTGTTATGTTATAGGTGAGATGCTGTACATAATCCATCACAATACCACATATTCAGACTCATAATGAGGAATAGGTGGAGAGGGATGTGTGGATGGAAATTGCTAAAACATGTTTGCACTGCTCTGGTACTTCTTTCTTTTTTCCTTTTTTCTTTAGGGTTTTCTCTCTCTCTTTATGTTATTCTAACACAGAGAGAAGATGGAATATCAAATGTTGGGAAAAGATCCGCAGATAGAATAAGAACAAGAGCCTATGCTTAATAACTTCTCCTCTCATCCAAAGTTTATTCAAAAATTATACATTATTTTGGATTAAGAACTTCATTTTTGAGATGCAAATAACTATTCATAGGTTAATAATATTGACCATTCATACCATCTCCTTGTTGATTATTTTAATCTCATTTACTTTATTAGTTGAAGAGGTATGAAGTTGGTTTACTTTTGCCCTAGAGGGCAGAACTAGAATCTATACTAGAAGAAAAGGATTTTCTAAGATGGAAAGTTGTGAGATGGTGAGTTTCCAGTTTCTTTTGGTGTCTACTCAGGGTTGAGCAAGCATGTGCTACCAGAAATTCAAACATTGATTAAGAAGTGTATACACTGGAGGAGCACCTGGGCGGCTCAGTTGGTTGAGTGATCAACTTTGGCTCAGGTCATGATCTTGCGGTTCATGAGTTCAAGCCCCACGTTGGGCTCACTACTATCAGCCTGTCAGCACAGAGCTGGCTTCAGATCCTCTGTCCCCCTCTGTCTGCTCCTTCCCTGCTTGTGCTCTCCCAAAAAATAAATATTAAAAAATGTGTACACTGGAGTTCATGTATTAAAAACAAAATTAAGTATCATAGGTAACTTATGGAGGGAAACGTATCCGAGAACTAGGGATTGATAAGAAAGTTTGATGGACCAGGTTTGGAACAAAGTACAGTCAAAAGGTCTAGTTAGCATAAATACTCCACAATGGAGGCAGGACATCAACATAGAAATGAATAAATTCTTGCTTTATTTAAATAGTTCTTAAGTGTCTGTAAGAGTCAGTCACTGGGATACTAAGAGAATGAACAAAGGCCCTAGTCTTGTGAAGCTTATATGTTAGTGGAGGAAACTGATACTAAAGTAATAAATAAATGTGCAACACATGGAATAGTGTTAAGTACTAAGATAGTAACAATACAGTTTCTGAAAGGAAGCATAATAACAGAACAGAATAATGAGGAAGGTTCGAGAAACCTGGATGGAATGAGCCATGTGATGCCTTGGGGCAAAAGTTAGCAGAGAGATGGAAAAGCAACCGACAAAAGTGTAGAAGGAGGGAGTGTGGTTAAAACAGAGTGAATGAAGGGAAAGGAGGTGGTAAAATGAAAGAATGTCAATTGCTCCTCTGACCTTAGTCTCTTTCCTTAAGATGTGAAGTCTCTGGAGAGAGAATCATATTAACTGAACTTAAAATTTGTGCCCACTTGTTGCTGAATAAGGAAGAGGTGCAAGCTGATAGGAGGACTTTTTAGAGACTCCTTCAGCATCTTGAGAGAGGAGTAAGGGCACTTGGATTCCCCATCCTTCTCAAAGGAAGAGAAGGAGAGTTTCCAAAGGGGAAAATTGTGGTATAGTTAGGAAGGAAGATTAACATTAACAAGTAGGAATTGAACAGCAAATGTCCCTGTGGATCATTAGCTTAAGTGACCTTTAAGGTCCTTTTCAACACTAAGATCAATTGAGTAACAGAAGTGAAAGAATAGAGACAAAAAGGGAAAGAGAAAAGAGCTGAAAAACAAATGAAGTGCTCTACCATGGGTCAACCCCTCCCCCAGGCTTCTCCTACCTTCCACTTCCCATTACCACATGAGTAATGCTCAGGTTGGTCACAAGGCAAAGAGACAACCTGGTAGAAGAAATTTTTTTTACAAGGGATAAATATTATGGGAAATAAAGAAGCACTAACAATTGGCTGTTCACAGCTGAACTTCTAAGAGACTCAACACGTTATAGAGGAGCAATTGCACCTGTGTAAGCCACGCTTGGAATGGGTTTGTCCATTGATCCTTCATTGCCCAGAGTCAGTTTCTTTTTGCTTCTTCTACTGAAACAATCTGCTTTTCTGACTTTTCTTCTTGTTTTGGCTTCTGCATACCACCTTCTCTCCACACAGCCATTTACATTTGTTCCACTCCCCGTCTGATCTCCAGTGTCTTACATTCAAACTCGCTGAGGGTGATCTGATGGGATGGTTTGGTGGTCACTATTATCCTCTTGCTATCATATAAATTTCTTGCTCTTGGTGATGACACAGGCTGCTGGTCAACCCTTGTACTACTGCCTTGATTCAGAAACCTTGATTTAGGCATCTAGAGAGGATAGCAATAAACTTAGTTGGTGAGTGTGGAAGGTGCTCAGGGTTTCTTAGATTTTTTTTCTATTGCAAAAACAATACTAAATTCAACATATAGGATGCCTGTTGTGTGGCAGACATTTAAAGCAAATTATTTCTGTCTCTGAGAACAACGTTACTATATAAATATTCTTATTTTTTACTTCCAATATCATACAAGCAGTTAATGGATAAGCTAAGATTTAAATCCAAAGTTTATATTTTCTTTGATGATATTAGCATACAGATCTGTTAGTACATAGATCTCTGAGGAAGTGAAAGACTTTTTGAAAAGAAATAGTGGTAGCCTAGGAGGTTCCTATTCTATAAAAAAAGTCAAAATAACTTTTGATGGATCATGGGCTTGCATGAATTCATCAACCCATTAATGAATCCATAAACAATTTTTAATGGATACTATATACACAGGACTAAAGAAATAAACTGATTTAATAAGAAATAAACTGATGAGCAGGAATAATACTACCAGATATGAATCCAACTGTTTTAATATGAAATAGTACTTACTGTGATGTTTTTTCATCAGAATGTCTGAATGCTAACTATGAAAATCTGGCAAATATTTCCTTGCAATTTGCAAGGTAGAGAATTGCTAAATAATGAAGGAACAACTGAGAAAGGAATCTTATGGGAAAAAAATGTTCAAGTAAAATATTCCATGTAAATTTTGAAATAATAAGCAAAAGGATTAACAGTGTTTTCCTTTTCTTGGAGCTCATGAAAAACCATTGTCCCAGAACAGTTACTCGATGGTAGCCAGATCCTATTCTGCAAAGACAACTGAATATATGCTAACAAATAAAGCTTTCTTTTAAAACTATACTGTTTGCTTTGTGAAAGAATTGTCGATGAGAACAAACATTTGAAAGGCCAAAATTATAGATACTTTGGCCTTTTCTGGATTTTTTTTTGGTCAGAAGCAAGAAAGATAATATTAACAGGAGGTGGTGTGTTATATATGAATCATAGTTAAATAGGTGCAAATTCACTGGCACACAACCAAAATGTGCCACTTTAGCTGATAAGTGAACTTCACTGTACTCTCCTTGGTCAGTGAAGAAAAACCAATACAAGTGGAAATGAGGAGCTGGTGCCCTCTGAATGAGCCCCAGTGTTGTAATGAGATTTTAAAATAACTTAAAAATCCTTAGCAGGCCACTCTTATTAAGATTGTAAAAGAAATTACTGAATCCATACGAACGATACACAGCCGATTGTGGGTATAGATTGAAACAGCTGGGAGAAAGCGGTTGTTCATAGATCTGTTGGTGTTGCCAGAGAGCTTACTGTTAAATCCTGACATAACTTTTAGCACAAAGAAGTGCCTGCCATGGCCTGCCTTGTGTCTCTGGACTTTTTCACCACAACAGGAGGCCACTGTTACTTTTCGCCCATGGCGGCTAGAAAGTTTTGGAATGTGAATTTAATCACAGATTATTTTTTCTTCTTTTATATTCTTAGGCCAGTTATATTGCTGCTGTCTTTACAGAAATCATCAGTGCTATAAATATATCTATGAGGTATCAATTTAAACATAATGAAAAGTGAATCTCTAATAAATTCCCATATGAAAGTCCTGGGTTTCACTTTTCTCTGATGGGATAAGGTAACATTTACTGAAGACAAAAATAATAATCACCATTGAAAAAAATATCCTATGAGAGATAGAAGTCCTGGGAGGAGAAGGATCATACCTTGAATGGATTTTGCATTATTTGTTTCATTTAGCACATGAATTTAACATTTAAAACTTCTGTTGCTTTTATTTTTCCTACCAGAGGTTTTTCCTATTCTTTCTTAGGAATGCTGTCACCTACTTATCAAGTAGGGTTCTTGGTTAACAAGAACACTGTGAACATATGATGAAGAGGAAAGATTCCACGAATCATAAGGAAAACAATCCCTGGCACTCTGGTTTGTGCCATCTTGAGGTCATGGTAGATAAAGAAATGAAAGATCTGGTTGGTTTTGTCCAGGAAGTTGCCTGGGGATGATTGAAACCTTGATTAGCCTGAGCTGTGAACAGAGGGAGAGCTTTGTCTTTGTCTCCCTATCTCCAGCTTAGGTAGAAAATACCCACTTTTGTGTTTGAAGATTAGGAAGAAAGTCTGGACCTGGTAATCTTTTGAATGGTGACATGAAGTTAGGATTAAGATGCTGGAGGCTTCCTTTTTAAGATATATGGGGGAGGTTCAGCAGGAGGGCACATCAGAAATGCAGCTGGTGCCTAATCGCCAAATGTTTGAGGTCTCAGTTAATGCTTTGCTAGAGAAACTAGGATTTTGTGATTAACTTTTTAGAAGAAGTGTCAGAAATGCTTTCAACACATAGGTTATGACATTAACTACAGGATGAAGAAATCTTGTATGTCTTCTGGGTCAAGAATTGGAGGGGCTTAGCATTCTCTAAATCCCCAGTGGTGATGCACAAGGTGGATTTCAAAATTAAGACAAATTATGTTCTAAAACAAAGTGCCCCCATTCTGTTGCTTCAGAGAAAGTTCCTAGAACTGACAATGCATGCTGTTTTTTGAAACCAAATAATTAGGTGCATGAGAAAAAAACCATTTCTTCTGAGAATATAATTTGTTCTTTTCCACCTTTTATTTAAGTTAATAGGGAGATACATGAAAATACCCCACACATTTTACCTTGTCTTTATCTCTCATTGTATTGTTTTTGCAGATAAATTCTGGGGTCATTTTTGATAAAGACACAGAAGTATCCCAGAGACCTTGGCTGTTCTAATTATGTCACTGTATGTTATGACTTTGCTAAATTAACATTTATTAAGTGGAGCATAGGGTGTTAGATGGTGAGCCGTGGTTCAACAAAAGATCAAAAGAGAAATTGAAATAGAGAAATTTATTACTTACAGGACCTGGAGGAAGTCCGTGGTCTGCCTTGAGGAGCTACATGGGGATGTCAAGGCAGAGTGCAGGTAGAGAGAGAGAGAGGCCCTGGGGCACATGACTGTATTAAAGTCCATGGGTGGAGTACTGTGCTTTTGGGTTTCTGGGCTAAGGCTTGACTGGTCAATTTAAACCAAAAAAAAAAAAAAAAAAAAAAAACAACAAACAAAAAAAACAACTAAACACACACAAAACCAGGGTTTGGTAAACCTAATGGGGATCTTTTTTAAGGGGAGCACAAGGGAAAGGACCTGAGAGGTGGGGGGGATTGCGGATCACAAGTGCTATTGGGAAAGTCCTATCAGGAACTTTAACTTGTGACTCCGCAGGCTGTTATCTAGGGCTTGCATGATGGGGCTGGTGTCAATTTAAGGCTCCCATAGGCCACTTGGCCATACAAAATGGACACCGAGGAGGCAATACCATGAACTCTTGACCCAATATTATAGGGATTGCTTTGGCCTGAGAACAACCTAACCCAACTTGCAAAGTTCTGAATACAGGAGTTGCTCTACCAAGGCCAGCAGCTCTAAGGCAAAAAGATGCAGCATAATTAGCTCTTCTGATATCCTCTTGAACAAAATGTCAGTTCAGAAACCTGAAGTGTTTGCTAATGACAAGGGCCCAACTGTCCCATAAAACTAGAAAAGTGGTGTTTGTTGTCTATTTCAAGAACTGGAAATGAAAATCTTAATGACACAGGAAATGCTCTTCAAAGGCCAAGAAGTCTTAGTGAAAGATAAGAGGATCAATCAGTCTTAAATACGAGTTTACTAAGAGTAAGAGACGGGATGCTGCCAGCATGGATATGTATTTCGAAAGGCATGAATAAAACCCAGAAATAGTGTTAATTTTACTTTGAAGTATATAATGAAACCCCTCAAGTACCTAGACTTCAACACCCCTTTCCCAAAATGACCAGAATTTCCATTTTTGAGCGTTTATCATTTCACCTCTTTCCGTTCCCCAAGTCTTAACAGAATTTTAAAAGAGCAGCTAATAAATGAAGTATACTTCAGTTTCATGTAATGGATTGGATCAGAAGGGAACTGATAAGATGATATTGGAAAAGCAGGTGGGGGGTCGAAAAGCTACAAAAGTGCTAAGCTGTGTGGGTTCAATTGATTCCTGGCGTGCAGACTTGCAGTCCCCAGGTTATTCCAGCAAATAGAAAGACAGCACTCCCTGCACTATTACAATGAGGCCCTTCCTGAGGGATTGGTTACCAGCAGGGCCAGAGGTGATGAGGGGGAGATAAGGCCAATTAAGAATTCAGACTGAGGAAGCAGGAAACAGAAGCCACAGGGAGAATTCCAAAGGGGAAGATGGGAAATGAGACTCTGGGTCACTGTAGGCATTCATTGTAGAATACAAATATGAGCTTTAAACCCGCTCTAGAGAAACTCATTTGAGTGGGACACAGGATCAAAGGAGGCCAAAGCTTTGCAATGTGGTTTCTAAAGGCAAGGCACAGGGGCAGAATACCTGAGTAGAAACTTATCATTAAAACTTAGCCCCGGTGCTTATCATCCGTTCTGTGTTCTTGGCACACTTTGGGATATTAGAAATTTTAGTAGTGTACTTGAAGGAATTGAAAAGCTCAAAACAAAACTAAGCAATTCAGCAATAATTTCAACACAATCACTGCTGTAGTATAACAATAATGGCACAGTGTCCATAATAGCACCTCAGCGACTGAGAGCTAGTGGGGCATGTGGTGAGGAGCCAGAGGGAGGTCAGACAGGATACTGGCTCCATGACATTGGGCCCAATACTTAGTGACTCTAATCATCAGCTTCTGCATCTGTAAAATGGAGAAGAAGAGTAGGACCTCCCTCCTAGGGGTGTTAGAAAGATTAACTGAAATAACCTGTGGAGAGGTCAGATCCCCTGACACTTGTGAATGCACATTATCAGACTGTCCCCTTGCTCCTCAGCCCTTGGCATCATTCACTGTCCTGATAGCCCTTTCACTCCAGAGGCCAACTTTCTCACCTGATTCCAGTCAACACCAGATCTTTCATGGGCAAAGGCATGCCGTCTCTTACCTTTTTCACAGCAAGTTGTAGTTCTGTTCTTACCAACCTACATGACCAGCTCACTCAAATGTACTGTCCAGTAGCCATTGTGGTAAAAGTGTATCTCTACGAGTAGCAAAGACCAATTTCTTACATTGAACAAAATTTGGGGGCACAGGTGAGAAAGGTTCACAGTATATTAGGGTGCCCTGAGCTAGCCATTCAAGAATGAGCTTTGTAGGGAAAAGATAGAGGGTTTGTTTTCCCTCTAAAGCAGATCTTTCCTTCTCCCCTAAATAGTGGGCTGATAAATCACTTAACTGTTTTGTCTAGAAGCTAAACACTGTCACACACTACAGAAAGTGATTTACATATATCATCTCATTTTTCCCTTTTCCCAAACAATACTTTGAGGTAAATAATATTATTTAAAAAAATCATAAGTAAGAAGCCAAGGCTTAGAAAGACTAAGTAACATCAAATTGAGTTATATATGACTTCAAAGCTTATGCTTTAGAATTTTCATTTCTAGGTTGTCTGTAATGCTGAAGTTGCTCATCCTGGGACGATGCTTTGAGAAACTCTGCTATAGTATGTCCTCAAATCCTTGTTGAATTCCTTCAAAAACCACATTATATATAACACTTTGGGGGGAAATCAGAAATAATTCTTTACCAGGAAAGTTTTGATGATCCCAGGCTAAGTTAGATACCGTCACAACAACCCGGTTTAGTAAATGACCTCTCCAGTGGCTGAAGGTATTTTAAGTGAGCTTTGTATTTCCCACCATGCCCAGGGCATATAACTTTGGTATTACACTGCCTAAATCTGTGATTTATTGTCATTTATAATAAAAATAATTCTATGCATAGTAAAACAAAGCAAGAAATGAGGACCTGGAAATGGTTGTGGTTTGTCAATGGTAAGGCCATTGGTATAATGTTTGTTTGTTTGTTTCTGAGATTTTGAAAATTGCTTTAGGAAGCCTTAGGGCAGAAAGCTTCACTTAATTAAAATATTTTAAATCAAACCACAGGAACTTCAGTTCATAAAGCCTCAGGGTACAGCCAGCAATTGTAAGAAACTCAAATGAAATAGGGTGGATAAATATAATAATATGGGGGATAGGTTTTTGTTATTTTTTCTGCTTGCTGGGTTGAAATAATTAGGCAACAGAAAATCTTTAGTTAACTATTGGTATTCTGAGGATATTCATTAATTGCTACACAACTGTTTAGTGTTTCCCAAAAGAGTGTGTTCATGGAGCTTTGGGATAATAATCTAGGTTGTTCAGCGAAGAAAGGATTTCCTCTGAAAGTATTGCACCACTCTTGGAAACAGACATTGCCCATTGGCTTAAGAAAGGTTCTTAGAAGTCTTTTAGTAAGAGCACCTTCTCGACTTTGTTTAAACTCCCATTTCCCAAAATGTTTTAATCACAGGGCTTCTTCCCCTCTCCTTTCCCCTATCTCCCACCTAAAATAACACCTCTTCGCAAGCTATGGAACTAAAAACATTTGAGGAAAAACTAAGATACATGCTTTTAAACCAATATTGATGTGGAACCAGTTCTGTACACACACACATATATTATTGCAAAGCTGAGTTCCTTCCACCTTTAACTTTTACTTTTTCATAAGTATTGTCTGTTTGCTCTCTGCTGTAATAAGGACCTGAACATAATGTAGATACCATTTGATGACTGAAACACATATGTAGTTAAGAGATGCTAGGGTTGCTTTCTGAGGTTATTAGTAGGTGGGATTCAGTAAAACCATAGAAATTTGGCCTAACTGGAGGGACAATCAGTCAGATTTGTGGAAAGCCAGAAAAAAATTTAATTTCATTATCCCAAATATATAACTTCTATTCCTTGCGTGCTGCCTAGAAAAGGTCCTTGGGGGAGTCTATTCTAATGACTAGATAGAGGTGATTTATAATTACAATAGCACTTGTTTATCTGTTAAATGTACCTGCATTGTCTGAAAACTACTTTCTCAATCAGTTAAATGTTTTTCTCTTTGGAAATATTAATTTGCTTAGCAAATTCATTTTTCCTAGGTACAGGAAAGTAATCTTCAACCACTTTTCCCCCAGCTAGAGGAAAGGTAAACTTTAACCTAACCATTTTTCTAATTATCAAACGTTTTGAATTAATGGGGTCCAAATTAATTAAGGTTTTATTATAGTTTCATCCTTAGGAGACAAGGTTTCATTTCCCTCTTTTGAAGTATTTTCCATCTGAATCAAAAGAAGATTAACCTCACCACTCTCATTGCTTGAAGCCAGTGGGTTTCAACTTCTTTTTTCCCTCCCCAACATACCTGATGGTTATGAAACAATCCCTCAGTAAGGCAAAGATGAGGTGTGTGGGGGGCTATAATTAGGAAGATCTCCCTAGGTGATTCTGATAAACTCCCTACCCCTTCTTGAGAATCCTGGCTTTATGCCTTTGATTAAAACCTTGTAACCCTCCGGCAAGCATGGAATTGGGGCAGGAAGGGCAAGAGAGGCCCTGATAGGACTCCAGCTAAGCTAGTGCCCTACTGGCAGGGGGTTTTGTCCTAAGTGGTCAACAAAGACATGGCTAATCAAAAGTATAGCAGGCTGGTGCCAGCATTGTTACCTGTCTTCACCATTTGTACTGAACACTGGGTGTTGATAACCCAGGGGGAGCCAGAAGGAAGGAGGTTGAAGGTCTTGGGTGCGAGCAGAGGTGGAGATTTACAGTTAATATACTTGACACCGGATCTATGAATGAGATGGAAAAGAGAAACCCATCTAAGTGCTTTCTCACCCTTTCTTCAACCTCAGCCACAGTCTCCTGAGGTCACTGATAAAAAGATACACTACTAAATATGGGCTCATGATAAGGGGTAGGGTGTTTGCAAATCAGGCAAATGAGGTATTAAAATTTAGAGGAGGAAATTCACAGTATAATGGAAGTTATTAATGGAAGAACCATAGCCATTGTTCTGAGTTCTTATTATGATATACTTTTGAAGGCCTAGATGAAACACAACAGATGGTAAAGATAAGCAAGTATTCAAAAAATTTTTTTACTTGTAAGCAAAATATTAAATGTGAGTAAAATAGCACATTTCCTTTGATATTGATATACTGAATCTTGTAGGCTATTAAACAAAAAGCCTTTTGGGAGATAACTTGGCCTTACCTAATGACCTTATTGTTTTACTCTGTTCCAGGACTAGCTGGATGCTTATTTAATTACATCTGTATTTATATAAGTTCCTTTTAACTGGTTGCCCACTTTTGATAACATTCCATTTGTCACCTAAATATTCTAAGGGCATATCTGGTGATTAGAGGTGAAGACTGACATAAAAGGGGATTTCCCGGGGCGCCTGGGTGGCGCAGTCGGCTAAGCGTCCGACTTCAGCCAGGTCACGATCTCGCGGTCCGTGAGTTCGAGCCCCGCGTCAGGCTCTGGGCTGATGGCTCGGAGCCTGGAGCCTGTTTCCGATTCTGTGTCTCCCTCTCTCTCTGCCCCTTCCCTGCTCATGCTCTGTCTCTCTCTGTCTCAAAAATAAATAAAAACATTTAAAAAAAAAAAAAAGGGGGGATTTCCCCTCTTTAACACATTCCAGGATATTATTGAGAACATATAAATACTCGATGACTGTTATGTTCACTTGTCAGTGAATTGAGTTTGAATCACCAGGATTGGACTGGGTGTAAAGAGATCTGTTTTCTCGTAACTCTAATAACAAGCAAATAAATCACTTAAGCTCTCTGAATTTCAGTTTCCTTATCTGAATAATTGTTTCTTCCTTAGGCACCTGTTTGATTTTATAGGTCAGTGACATTTGACTTAAGTTTTAGGTTTTGGACACTAGATGGTGATGTTGTGCTGCTTTAAGAGGTCTGACCCAATGTAGTCAAGGTCTAGAATTAGGCTTCTCATTTTCTCAGATTTTAATAAATATGGCTTATGACTAAGGAAATCCTATCCATGAAGCAAACATAATTGATCATGGAAATAATATAAGGAGCAAGAAGAAACCAAAAATAACTTTTGCATGCTTTTTGACATGCTAGCTTCTAAACACACTGAATCTTATCTTAATTAGCTTAATCATCCTCTGGTGTCCAAAGTCCCTAACTCCTTTTTTCATCTTACTTTTATGTTAGGTAACTTATTGATCTATTGAGGCTTCTTTGGTGAGCCTGGCTCCTGATACCGACCTCTGTTTCTCTCTCACATCTTTTATTCAACCCTTCAGATTCTTGGAACTATACTCCTCAGAAGTACTTGTGAGACTTTTAGGCTGCCGGTTGAACTGTTAGAAATATACAAACCAACATAGGTTTTGTTCAGAAGCAAACTCCTTAAGAATTCATTTCCTCATCACCGGTCAAAAAACCTGAGAACGATTCTCTCAGAAGACCTGTTCTCTCTTGTGGACAACTTACTGCTTGTTTACAAAAGCAGCTACAGGAGGGGAATGGGTTAACTAAAATGGCAGCTGCCTCACCCACTTTTGTTGGCAGTGAGTTTTTGAGCTTGAAGCACAGATCGAAATAAGTGCTCCTTGAACTCCTTTTTTGGGGGGGATCCTTCATTTCCTGGCACCAAGTCTGCAGATTTTCTGACTGGTTTTATGGGGGCGGTGGCAATCACCCAGCCTGAGCTCCTCTCCTGCAGAAGGCCAACTTGTTAATGAAAAGGCACGTCTAATTAAACCTTTGCCACTTTTGAACCTGGGTCCTTGGAACACAGAGTAGGCATTTTTGAAAAGAATATGTTCATTTTGATCTATTTAAAATATTTATTAAACGTAATTATATCCCCACTTAAGAAAACGCGTCTTTGCAGTTTCCCCCATAGGGCATACTGCTTCACTGACATGAGTAATTGGAAATGGGAAAGTCTCTTCACTAAAGATCCTGTGTGCTGTCTCAGGAAAACAGCTGTGCCACACAGGCTGAGGAAGCCATCTTATGTGGTTGGGTATTGTTCCCCTCAGGCACGGTTGTCCTGATTTAGGAAACTGGCAGTTCTGGTTCTCATGATAACGTTGGGTTATCATATTACACGACCTAATCTTGGACCTCAGCCAGAGCAGGTAAATTTCTGCTATTTTTTGGCTGGATGACACAATCAACTGTCACTTTTCTTTGACTTATTATACTTGAGCACATTGAGATGTAGTTCATTTGAGGCTTGTAAAAAGAAAAAATGGTTTTTAAATTTGAACTGTTCCACTCCAAACAGATAAGGTTGAATGAAAATTAACCTGACTCTTATAATCCTCTAATTTAAGGCTAAGAGAAAGGAGGCCCTTTCACACAGTCTAAAAAATTCCCCCTTATGGAAAATTTTTATTGCTGGGCCAAAGAATCTGAGGCAGAGATAGAGGCTCCCTGAGGACCTGAGACTCAGAATTTACAAATTGAATTCTTATGTTTTTTTTTTCCTCATTCATTGAGCAGAAGAAATATAACTACAGAATACAAAGAAACAAAACAAAGCAAAACAAAACTTTGAGACAAAGGCAAAGGGAACTTGGAGTCAATTTTATATAGCCAGAAGAATGGACTCATACGGGTAGCACAAAGACCATTTTTTAATGAACTGAGCCTGTATTTGGGTGATAGCAAAGAGATAAGTATAATGTGGAACTTGGCACAGATGAACAGAAATCCTCACAGCTACTCAAACCACATCTCTTTCAGTTTCATTGTATGGTTACGACAGAGTAGTGTAAAAGACGAGGGTAAATGTGACCTAAACACTGTCTATCTTAGGTTTTACAATTACAATTTGAACTAAACTGTGCCAAATAAGTAAAGAAAGCTATGAAAATAAATACATAAAATGGAATACAGAACACTAACCAAATAGGCCCTATATTTAAAATGCATTTCAAATATTATTTAGGGAATTTTAAAAATAATTTTATTTCGTGTATGGCAGCTAATGGTAAATTTAGTAGCACTTGGCAAGAGAATTTCATCAGAAGCAATAAACAGGTAGAGTGAAAACTGATTATATTCTGATTTATGTAGTTCATTCAAGTTCTGGGCCATTTGTTCTGCAGATTCCTTGTTTCTAAAATATCTATAAAGATGATTTGGTTACCAAAAAAAAAAAAAAAAGGTTTACACTAGGGTACCATGTAGCTTTCTATCATATTCTTTATGCTCTGTCCTCAGCCTTTCAGGTGAAGCTTTTTCACCCTTCAGTACTATTGTTTTCCAAGGGGAATTTTTATCAAGAAAATGATGTGGAAGATGGAGGAAAATTCTTAAATCTTAATAGAGATTTGTTTTTGGTTTATTTCTTTTTGCTTCATTCTTTTAAACAACACAATTTTATTTTTCACAGTTCTGGAGTCCAGAAGTCTGAAATTGAGATATCAGCAGGTTTGGTTTTTTTTTTTTTTTTTTTTGGAGGTCTCTCTCCTTGGTTTCCTGATGGCAACTTTCTTGCTGTATCTTCACATGGTCACCTTATGTTTTACCTCTCTCTACGTGTGTGTGTGTGTGTGTGTGTGTGTGTGTGTGTTCTAATCTCCTTTTCTTATAAGAACACCAGTGCAATGTTGGGTTAAGACCCACTCATGTGATCTCATTGTACCTTAATTACTTTTTTTTAAAGGTTCTATATCCAATTGCAGTCACATTTTGAGGTCCTGGGAGTTAGGGCTTCAATTCACACAATTCAGGACACAGTTCAGCCCATGACACACAATAATTCTAATTGTAACTTTTTGAGAAACTGACTATTTTCCAAAATAGCTTTTCCACTTTATATTCCTACCAGCAATGTATAAGTATTCTAATTTCTCCATATCCTCAACGACACTTGTTATTGTCTGTCTTGTAATTGTAACCATTCTAGTGGAGTGAGAAGTGGTATCTCATTGTAGATTCGAATTGCATTTCCCTAATGAGTAATCATGTTGAACATCTTTTCACGTGTTTCTTTGTTAGCCATTTGCATATAGGCTTTGGAGAAATATCCAATTCCTTTCCCAACCTTAAATTGGGTTGTCTTTTTATTGTTATGTTGTAAGTGTTCTATTATATATTCTGAATACTGGTATTTGATGTATAAATTGTTATTGTTTATCTAAGCTGGTTGGGAAAAAAAAAAAACACCTTCCCAAAATAAATGTATTTGATATTTATGGGCAAAATAAGAATAAATCCCTCTTTTAACTCAAGAATAATCCTTATGGTAAGGAATGAGATTCCCTTTATCTCATTGCAAGAAGGGAACTTTCTTCACATTGTCTCTATGGTGATGGAAGAGAGCGTTTTATTACTATTGGAATGGGGAAGCTGGGCTGAGGTGTCATCCAAAGTCAGTCGATCCTTCAACAGATGTGATTCTGAATCATTGGTGCTCAATGCAAGAGCTCAGTACAATGGTGGATAAATAAACCTCTTAGAGGAATCAACCATGAAACAATTGAAGAATGAGTGTGATGGAGATGTGCAGGGCCCTACAGAATAATCTAGAGGATAGGAGAAGGAATGGGAAGCCGTTAGCTAGGTAAGGGAGGCAAGTGGCAAGAGAAGGGTGTTCCAGCTGAGGAAATAGAGCATGTTGAGACAAAAAACAAGTAGGAGAGGCTGGTGTGGTAAGCAGGGGCAAGGACGTGCTGGAACTTACAGGCTGTATTCAAAATACTGGTCTTGGAGTGGCCTGGGTGGCTCAGGCAGTTAAGTGTCCGACTGTGGCTCAGGTCAAGATCTCACGGTTTGTGGGTTCCAGCCCTACGTTGGGCTCTGTGCTGACAGCTCAGAGACTGGAGCCTGCTTTGGATTCTGTGTCTCCCTCTCTCTCTGCCCCTCCCCTACGCACGCTCTGTTTCTCTCTCAAGAATAAATAAACGTTAAAAAAAATAAATGAAACCAAAATACTGGTCTCTAGATTAAGTATAATGAGAAAGCTTAGAAGTGTTTAATTTAATTGATTTATTTAAAAGTTTTTATTTATTTATTTTGAGAGACAGAGTGAGAGCAAGTAGGGAAGGGGCAGAGAGAGAGGAAGTATCCCAAGTAGGATATGCGCTGTCAGCCCACAGAGCCCTTTGTGGGGCTCAAACTCACAAACTGTGAGATCATGATCTGAGCAGAAATCAAGAGTTGGATGCTTAAACCAGGAGCCATCCAGGTGTCCAGAAGTATTTCAAACAGAGGAGTGTCATTATCCATTTTGCCTCTATAATAATATTCTGATTACACTGTATCATAGCCAAAAGTTCTCATTTTTTTTCCTATTTTTAAATTCTTAGGGAAAGTCTCATTATGACTCATATAATATCACAAATTCATTCAAGTTGGGAACTGACTTTATTACCTAATCTAGAGAAGACCATTAGACTTTTACATGAGTATAGAAGTTCATATTGTAGTAACTAAAATTTTAAAAAGATAGCCAATTTATAAAGAACTGCTTGTTGTAAGAACCTTTTTAAAAGCAACCTTTGTAGTGTTTAATATTCATTCTGGAAAGTTTAAATATAGTTTTGATAGGATAATAATACACTCATTTTACCAACTCTCCCAATTTCCAACATTGTAATTTTTCTCATATGCTTTGTTTAATCTTGAAAATCCAATAAGCAATTTAAAAATAGAAATATAAAGACTCATTACACTATATGGACCCACTGGAAAGTCAATAAGCAATCGACTTACTGAGCCTTCTGAGATATGATATTTTTAAATGCAGTAATGTGAAGGGGAAAAATTTATTGGAAGTTAGATCAGTTTAATTCTAGTATGTATGGATACTGTGGAGAATAGATAAGCCCTTATCACTGTCATCTCTTCACTTCAGTATCTGAGAATCCTGACATCTGTTAGAAGTATCAAAGTGCAGAAATATTTTTCTTTCTTTTTATACATTATATATATATATATATATATATATTTGTATATTTATACACACACACATATATACACGTATACACATATATATGTGTACATACACTCAACTGTGTAAGAAATGTCATATTAGTTTTCTAAAAACTGAGCAAGTGTTACCCTGAGTACCCACCACACCCAGGTGGTAGAGAATTTAGTCACATTCATTACTGGGGCTCCCTTCCTGAGTAGGTTGATAAGAGAGACTAGAATTCTCTATATAACAACATGTTTAAGGAGAGCCCCTTAATTTTCAGCCCATGTTGTTTAACCTGATATCCTCATGGTTCTCAACATGATGGTTCTGCTCATTCTAGGCCAAGCTTGGTTCTGGGTATCTTTGCTGAGCCTGGGAACCCTGAACCAGCTTTCCTTGGGGTGCCATGAAATTATTGCTTTCAGGTTCTAAGAACTTCCTGGGCACCTGGAGGAGAAGGACACAGATTCTACTATTTTCAGTTTCTTGCTTGATCTTGGAAAATCTTTGAGAAGGTCCTTTCTGGGCTGAAGCTTTGAAACCAAAAGCCAAGGAATGGTCAAGGGATGTTTTTAGCTAGCTTATGCTCTCAGCTCTATGACACAAGATGCACAAAGGCATTCTGTGTCCAGGAAAAGGAAAAATGTAGTGAAAATGAAACACAAGGTCTCAAAGATTGCTCTACAATACATATGCTTTTTTTTCAACAAGTCAACTAACTGGGTGCTATAAGTGCATGTATGTTGCAATATATGTGTATATAATAATAATTAAGATAATGATTAAAACATTAGCAAGAAGAGAGCTCAGCAATTGCATGTGAACTATATGCTAGCTGCTATGAAGCTGAGAAATTCACAAGTATTTGCACTTCATTTTCTTTCCATACTCCCATGAGGTAGGCACTATTGTCTCTACTCTAGATACAAGGAAACTGTACCTTAGAAAGGTTAAGTAATGTGCGTGAGGTCCCGTAGGTCCTACTTGAAATTGCTCTGGCTCCAAAGCCCGGCTTTTAACCCTATGCTCGGCTTTTGCCTCTATTTCATAGGAATTACTCTTCATTCTTTGTGAGCTGTGAGACTTTTCACTAAGATACAGTGCCCTCTGTCAGCTCCAGAGCCATGGGAAGAAAAGCTGAGGAGCATGCTGGTTCCTTTCCTCACCACCAAAGCACTTTGGGTGCAAATTTCCAGTGCATTGCTCATCAGATGAGTAGACATTAAAGGTGGTTAGAAGCTGAAATTGAGTTTAGAATAAACTATCTGATTTAAAGGATGTGATTATATTGCTGATATTTAATTAAACATGGGTTCTAAGCTGGATGCATTTCCCAATATGAAACCAAGTGTATTACTCTTATTTTATCTTCATGTTTCTACTTTTTTCCCCAGTGGGCAGGTTTTAGCTTTGAGCAGATTTATGGAAGGCATTTAAAGTCAGTTTTAAAATGAGATGATTCAGTTGCCAATTTGTTTTCTAGAGAAAAATTCTATGCATAATTTTGTCTAATGTTTCTCTTTAGGCTAATGATTGAAAGAATAAACTGTAGCCTGAATCTACCTATGTCAATGAAAGCTCATTTACCATCTTAGTGCTTTGCCACCTCAAATACTTTTCAAAGCTTTCAAATTATGCTGAATTTAATATACATACATATGAAAGTACATATGTGTATATCCATACACATACACATATATCAGTATATACATGTGTGTGTTCTCCTCAGTCAAAACATTTGGCATGCAATATATTCATGATGTTTTGATGTTTCAATAATAATTTATTGAGCAGTTATGTTTATTTGTAACCTATATTGTTTTAATTTAATGAGTGCTCAGAACATTTTGATGAAATATATTTGACATCCTGAACATGGTCCTTTGTCCCTGTTGCGGGAGGGGACTTCTATGACAGTCTGGAATCTGCTTGGGATTTGGGCAGGCATTTCTATCTATGGGCCAGCAGAAATCCTGACTACCTACCAGAAGGGGATTTCCTGCCTCATTCTGGTGTGAGGAAACCAGAACACCTGCTGTCCTCAATGGTATTGAGATGTGGGGGCAAAAGGAATTCCAGTCCTTAAGGATGGAGTTTTTCTGTAGAGCTGCCCTCTATTGGCTTAGGCTTTTGAGGCAATTCTCTTTGCCTCACTAAACTGACTATGCTTTAATATAGAAGTTATTTCATATAGACCAAATCTCAAGTCTATACAGAGGAAGTGGCCGCAGTTTGGGAATCAGCTCTGAAGGGGAGTGGGATAGTTCAGTACCTCCATGTGAATATAGTTGTTCAGAATCAGCCCCAACACTTGAATGAATGTTATCTTCGGGTTGTTTAGGCCTGTGTACTCAATCTGAGGGAAGACTGCCTTATCCTTGTCAAATGGCCCCTTTTAATAAGGCATCCACTATACCCCACACTGTGTGATGTTCTTCTAGCCTCATTTTGCAAACAATCCCTTTCAGTGCTGTTGCATCATAGCCCTTAACTGTCCTTGACATTTAAATATATTCATGTTGCCCTTCAACAGAATTTGTGGTTTGAAAATTTAAAGTATTTCTGCTGCCTCTGATAATACTTTCTGCAAGTCTTGTCAGCAAAATGTCCATCCAGTTTGGCAATCCACGGGAGGAATTTGCTTGAAAATTATGTTCTCCCCTGTTTCTTTTCTTAATAATTTGTAACACAAGTTCTAACATGAAATTAAAATTCTTTTATAATTTCATTATCTAGAAAGTGATTTTGCAGTCTGCTGAGGATCCAATGTTGAAGTACAGCACAGTGTACAAAATAATTCTTGTTTTAATACATCGCTATGGCTCTCAGAGGACCCTCTGCTCAGCTCAGTTTATCATTAGCTTCTATATTACTCAGGTTTCCAAGTCTTTAATTCAAAATGAAAATTAAACAATATTCATTTTGTCAGGGCAGTTTGTGGAGAAATTGGTTTTAAAAACCCTATATTTTTCAATTAGAAAGGCTCTTACCATAGCCATGTCCAGTTTTCCTAATTGTTTAGAACCCAAATACTAGAAGGCAGAAAACCTTTAGAGAATGGACTCAGAGCCCCCGAGCCCCCATTGCAATACACACCATTACTACTGATGGGCACTAGTTAAAACCTTATGAAACCACTAAGCATATAGCGGGAAACCAAAATCAAATAATATCTACCCCTAGTGAGTTTTTCAGGGGATCCAACAAGCATTTTTAGTTTGTATATAAATTTAAAAATGAATGTTTTAACTAGGAGTAATTGCTGTATTTTTGGCTTATTTAGGTCAGACCATTTTCATATTCAATTATCATAAAGCTGCATGGCATGGTAGAAAGGCGTGAACTTTGCAGCTTCAAAAATGTTGGACTGAATTAAATTCTGTGCCTTCTTGGAGCGGGTTGGTGTGGCTACTTGAAGCCTCAGTTTACTCATTTGTAAATGGGAAACAATTACACTACTCCATAGGGTTGTTATGAGTGTGAGATAAAAAACACAGATGAAAGCACCTAGCATACAATTTGGTATAGAGTAGTCTCCTATTAAATTTTCCTTTCTTATACATATCAATTATTTAAAAATGGAACTGGGTAGAAAAGCATAAAAGTAGAGCCTCCTGAATTTTGCTGCTGAAAGTCAGGCTCAGCTTCATGGATCAGGCTTTAAAAAAATCTCACCAAGCCCTCAGGATTGATATTTCTATAGCACTAACAAAAAAGAAAAATGAGATTTTTTTCCTTCCTCGGGCCTATTATTTTTTTATTCTTTTTTTGTTCACTCACTTACAGTGTATTTAAGTGGAAATCACTTGAAGCCCTTGAACCACCCTCCGAAAGCTTTGCTAAATCCCACATTTTTGGTGTCACTCCAGATACAGTACTGTGTCCCCTACCTTTGAAGTCTTTGAAGTGTCCACATTGTAGGCTGAACCTGTGGTGAAGCCCAAACTGGTGGTTTTGACTGCACAAACCCATTTAAAGCTGGGACAGGTGGGATTGAAGCGCGATATGAGAAGGGGTGGTGTTCGCTTCCCTTTCTTGACCCCCACCTCTCTCCACTCTTAGTCTCTTCAAACGCTTCCTGCTATAGTCGCAGACATATCAAAGACTGCTCTACTATGGCTGCGGTGACACTGAGGCTGGAAGTGACTGCTTTACCCGACCACAGCTGTTCACTGCCTTAGGGAGTGAACTGGAGCGGGAAGTACATCATGAGGTCTTCAGTTGCAGGCAATGACCTCATGTTTCCTTACACGGGAGAGATTTGAATTGAGGGTAAAGGATAGAATAAAACATTGGGGATGCAGGATTTGTGGTATAAAATATTATTATCATAAATTATACTATATAAAGACGAGTTATGTTTTTGTAATTCTATGACGTATCTGTGCATCTTTGAACGTTATAGGGTATTTTGCTGTTTTTCAAATAAGTGTAAATGGTGTCATACTACACAATCAAAAAAAATCAGAAGTAGTGGAGTACTGAAGTTCAGAGCTAGACTGGATTTGCGTACTCCTTTGTGACTAATGAGCTGTGTGGCCTTGGACAAGTCACTTCACCTTTGTATGTCTCAGTTCCCTCATCCATTACATGGGATTATAATAGTACCAATCTCTTAGGCTTGTGGTCAGTATTAAATATTAATATAAAGAAAATTAAATGTATAAATTACATAATACATGTAAGGCACTTAGAGCAACACGAGGCACTTTGTAAATACTGTGTGCAAATACTGCTTTTATCGTTAACACATTTTGAAGTGTATATATTTGACAGATTATATTGAGTGCTGTGTCCTTGCTCATTTTAACTCCTATAACCTATGCTATTGTCTACATGCACCATAATGCATTTATTCTATTCTCTTGTTGATAGATAACTGCTTCTTCCAATGAGAAGTACAAACATTAAGAAGATGAACACTTTACACTCATTGCCCTGAATACAATACACAAAAATATCTCAGGATGAAAGCTCAGAAGAATTCCTGGCTTATAGGGTATTCACTTCAACAGACTGACTTGATATTGCCAAATTACTCTCCAAGCAGTTGGGCCAATTCATGCTCCTAATGTCAGTGTGTGAGAATTTCCTTTGCTCCACATCCTTGCCAACTCTAACATTTTTACCAATCTGGTGGGTGTGAAATGGGAGTGAATGGCATCTCATTGTTTATATTTTATTACCAATTGGGCTGAAGGCCTTTTTCATATGTTTATTGGCCATTTGTGATTCCTTTTCTGTTCTTATCCTTTGCATGTTTTCCTACTGTTTTCTTTTCCTTATTGACTTGAAAGAGTTCTTTAAATATTGTTAGGTAATATCTATTGGTTATATAGATTGCAAATATCTGTTCCAAGTCTGTAATTTATCTTTTAACTTTGATTATGTTGTCTTTGTGAAAAAAGTTTTGAATTTTATAATCAGTTCAGTATATTAGTTGTTTCCTTTACAGATTAAGCATTTTGACACCTTGTCTAGGAAATTCGGCTGTTATGCAATTTGGTAAAGGCATATGCCTATATTTTCTTTGAAAATTATCAAAGTGTTGATATCTATTTTAGTTCAGCTGGGATTTGTTATTGTTTATGGTGTAAAGTGTGTTTCTCTCCTTTCCCATATAGATAACCAATTATCTCAGCGAAATTTTTTGAGCAGTGTGTTTTAGTTTTTTCATAAATGCATAATGCCAGTTCTGTCGTATGACAAATAGTCATATACACAGGGCTTCTTTCTATTTTATTAATCACCGTGAATGTATTTGCACCAATGTCATGTTGCAAAATAGCTTCAAAATTCATCTTAATACCTGTTAGAAATAGTTTTCCTACTTTTGTTTCTTTAAAAAACTATCTTAGCTATTCTTGACATATTGCCCTTTACTATTTCAAGTCCCATGAAGAATTCTGTAGGCATATTAAATTGACTACATTGACTGTATAGATTAGTTTGGGGAGAACTGATATCTTTATAATATTGTCTTCTAATTCATTACCACGTGGGAGTGCTGTATTCACATTGAGTTTTATGTGCATCATTCATATTTTCCTCATATTTTTATAATTTTTTCCATAAAGTTCTTAAACCTCAGTTCCTAGGTTTATTATAGAGTAGCTAAAAGTTTTGGTTACTATTATAAATGGAAGGACTCTTTTTTCCACTTAAAAATTTAAATTTGTTTATATTGACTATAGGAATGATCTATTCTTTAAAACCTCTAGTAGTTTATTTGTAAGTCTTGAATTTTCTATGTAGGCAACTATTTTTGTTTTTCTTCCCAGGTTTTATGCTTTTATTGCTTGTCCTTGTCTTATTACATCATCAGTATATTTACTACGATGTCAAATAGAAACTGAAATAGAAGGCTTTCTTGTTTTTTGTCTGACCTCAATATTAATTTGGACACAGACAGCTGAGTGCTGCACATTTTTGATTGATGCCATTGATCAGGTTAAGGAAATTTCCTCCTACTAAAATAGCACTATATTTTTATAATAATTCCATCTTAAATCATGAATTTTGTGGAAAAATTTTTGTATTTGTTAAGCCAATCGTTTAGTGTTTTCTACCTTAATTTCTCAACATAGTATATTTCATTTATAGATTATTTTTTATAAGAACTATCTTTGCATTCCTGAAATAAACATAAAATGTTTATGGATGAAGAGAGGGAGAAAAAATATGTAAATGTCTTAGAGAAGAGGATGCCAGCAATAGGGACCAGCAAGTGCAAAGGTCAGCAGGGTGTTTGGTCTATTTGGAAGATGACAGAATAGCATGGTCTGATGAAAACACTACTTCATCTAGTACATTTCTGGCAACAGATTATCCAGGTGTTGTGTTGGTCTCAGCTTCTCAATAGTGATGCTATTGGCTAGGAATGCCTGAGCACTCACCTGGGTTTGATTTACTTGTGGCAAGCCCCACAGACATTTCCCCCACCAAACTCAAGTTGTGGCTAGACCGGCCATTGTGGTTCTTATGATTTCAGGATTCACCTCAGCAACAACCATCTGATTACTCCAAGCCCTGGAGGGTACACTGCATGCCCAAGTCACACAGCAAGGTCCAGATATAGAAAGAGGGAGGGAGCAAGACCTGGGGCTCTGTCTTTATTCGTGTCCAGGGGTAGGATGTCTTTTTCATGGGTTTGCTCTATCGGTGAATTTAAAACATAAAAGCAGGAATTAGGGACTGGGAAGGGAGAAGAAGGGTCATTCAAGTAGGCAGTTATCTAGGCTACACAGGACTTTCTAAAAAGGGGTCTTTATGGGTGGGGGCCACCTTGTTTCTTATCTAGTTGGTTTGCTAGAAGCTGTATCATGCACCTGGAAGTATGTTTATTCAAGATGGATATTTTTGAAATTCATGCCTTGGCAACCAAAAGCTTGATGTCAGGCGCTTATACTACACAAGGGTAGGAGCTCAGTGCTTCCCAAGGCAGTGCATCTTTACACACCTCTCTGTATCTCCTACCCTAATTCTATCCATCCAGACCACCATATGCGACCCTCTTTCACCTCTTTGGAAGCAGAGCTAAATTGAATCCTCTTTCTAGTTCATGAATATACATCTTTGTGGGTTAACCTTCTCCTATGGTAAAGATGAATAATTTGCTTCTGGGACCTCTTGGCCAGCATTCAACCCTGATTTTTATCTGGGGATGAGCAAACAGGGAGTGTGTTTAAGTCACACTCTAATATTGCGTGGGTCTGAATTGGTGAATACTATCTTTTATAAGTGATTGTGAAGAACACTGAAGAAGACCCAAAGTGTGCTAAATTGATCCTGACTATTGTCAGAAGCAAGAGGAGAAGATATCATTCTTTCCAGTGAGTCGAATAAAAGGAGATATTATATATAATTTTTATTTAGTTCAAGAGTGGGATGTCCTGGCAGTCCAAGGGCAGTAAACATACTCCTTATACATGGAGGGTCTAAGGTTGCTCTTTTAGTGCCAAAACTAGAAGGCAAAGAAATGGAAATACTGAGTGGGACACATGTAATACACTTGAAGAAGTCTAGAGGGAGGGGAGACACTAGAGTTCTGTCTCACCTATGTGTGGGGCCAAAGGCAGAACAATCTCTATTTGCCTTTTGGGACAGATAAACCCATCCATCAGGCTGCATCTGGTGCACAGACTGAGGCCTTGACACCCACGTGCTGAAGGATTTATTGACCTTGTTCAGGGACTCATAAACTTCCTTCTTGGCTTCTTTTCTCTGGCTCATTGTCCATGCTGTTCTTTGGCTCACTAAGCCTATTGGTTATGCTGGTCAGTGTTTCAATCCTCTCCTTTGTGAAGGAGACAGTGTTACACTTCGTGTGCCTTTGAGTATCTCCCAGGCTCAGACAGCTCCTTAGCAAAGAAATCCTCATACTTGCCAGCAGACGACACAATGGCAGGGCACCAGGACAAAACCAGGGGATTGTGTTTCCTTTCCTTACTTCTCTTTCTCTCCATTTTTACGTTTTACAGAAGCACGTGGCTTTGGCTTACTAGCTGAATGGCAAATTTTTCTTTTCTTTTAGGCTCTTGTGTGGAATAGGTGGCTGGCTGCTTGCTTAATGATCATGGTCATGAGACACAGTCACTTCCATCTTGGCTCTGTGGCCTCAGGTAGCCAATAGCTCAGGATGTGTCTACCTTTGTCTTTTGAGATCACTTTAGTTTTCCTCTGCCCTAAGATTACTAAGCATATATTTACATGGGCGGTTGAGGTAAATTATTCCGTTTCAAAAGAACTATTTTCTGAGAAAGCATTTATCTTGGGATTTCTTTAAATGTTAAACTCTCCAAATGCACTTCAAATTAATTCTATTTGTGAAAATTCTATTTAGATACTCAGTTGTGTGTTGTATGGATTATTACATGTGCCTGCTGCAAGTTACAAGGGACAACTAGACTTAAAACATATTTGAAATGAATGATCATTTTGAAACTGTTCAAATTGATGTAGTATTTTAAAATGATAAGCTGCCCTGAGCTGCATTGAAAATGCCTTGAAAGTGTGTGGGGAATGTGCTATTAGAGACAGAAAGATGTCTGTTTTTAAAACAGTAACAGTAGGTACATATTTGAACTCTTATTTTTCCACCTATTTTCCTTATAATGTCTTTGCTAATTCTCATAGCAACCCTTTGAGGTATGCACTATTTTTACCCTCTAAAGAAGCAGGATAGTGTAGTTAATAAAAGCTCCAGACTGGGTTTAAATCTGGGATCTATGACTTACTACATGTGTGAACTTGGGCAAATTATTTAACCTCTCTGTGTCTCATAATTCTTACCTGTGAAATGGGTACTTACATACTATGATGACTAAATAAATCAAAATATCTAAAGCTGTCAGAACAGTTTCTGACACATAATAAATACTTAATAAATGTTGCTCTGTTGATCTGCTACAGATAGGTCAGCATTCTTACAGATGCATTGACTGACGTCCTGAGGCGTAGGGTGGTTAAGTAACTTACTTTAAGCTACCTAGTAAATAGCTAGATGATAAACTGGAAAACTGACTTAAGTCTTTCCCCTCGCCTTCATGCAAAGAACCATAATATTTTTTGTCTTGAGAGATGCTGCGCAACGTATTTTATTGAAATATATTAATTCTATATATATGTAGGTGGTGCCACCTGTTACTATTTTCTAAAGGTACTAGAAATTGCAAAACTAAATTATGGTTAAAATTTAGCCTTAGGCACATTTTGCTTTAATTGTAAAAGCTGAATAATTTCAAGTAAACTGCTTTCTTTTCTTTAAAAATTTTTTAACGTTTATTCATTTTTTGATAGAGAGACAAAGTGTGAGTGGGGGAGGGGAGAGAGAGAGGGAGACACAGAATCCAAAGCAGGCTCCAGGCTCTGAACTGACAGCACAGAGCCTGACATGGGGCTCGAACTCAGGGACCGTGAGGTCATGACTTGGGCCGAAGTCAGACGCTCAACTGACTGAGCCACCCAAGCGCCCCTTTTCTTTTCTCCTTTCCTTTCCTTTCCTTTTCTTTTCTCTTTTCTTTTCTTTTCCTCTGCTCCTCTCCTCTCCTCCCCTCCCCTCCACTCCCCTCCCCTCTCCTCCCTTTCCCTTCCTCTTTCTTTCCTTCCTTCCTTCCTTCCTTCCTTTTCCTTCCTTCCTTCCTTCCTTCCTTCCTTCCTTCCTTCCTTCCTTCTTTCCTTTCTTCCTTTCTCCCTTTTCCTTCCTTCCTTCCTTCCTTCCTTCCTTCC